>NC_048308.1:15953776-16024623 GCF_013100865.1 Trachemys scripta elegans | reverse complement strand
ACCTTAGAGACTAACAAATTTATTAGAGCATAAGCTTTCGTGGACTACAGCCCACTTCTTCGGATGCAGAAGTGGGCTGTAGTCCACGAAAGCTTAGGCTCTAATAAATTTGTTAGTCTCTAAGGTGCCACAAATACTCCTGTTCTTTCAGCTCTACCATTCCTTTTGCAATGTCTTTGCTTTCTCGGTTCTTGGTAAATTGTCTGGCAACATTTAGGTGATGCTCGCAGTGGTGCTGGAACGCTTTTTAGAGTGGGATGCTGTACCTCCTCCCTTGCCCCTGTCTGTGCCCCCTAGAGCTGGAGCTGGTGGCTGGGGACTTCTGTAAAACCCTATCGATGCTGGTGGGTCAGAAGTTAGTATCTGAATGAAGAGGTGGCTGTGATATCTGTTCTCTCTCTTGAGGAAGTGTTTTACCCTCTGATAGTGAGGTTTACAAGCTAGGGCAGAGGTCCCCAATCTGTGGGGGGTGCCACCCTAGGAGGATGCGGAGAAATGTTTGCGGGGGACATTGCTGGGCCCTGGGCCAGCTCCTGGCGTGGGGTGTGGAGGGAGAGCCACCCAGCTCCGCTCCCAGCCCCGACCCCGGCTACTGGCCCCAGCCAAGGCTCTGTTACACCCTGAGCTATGGCCCCGGCCTCAGCCCCCTGTCCGCGTCCTCCCCTCCCAGAGCTATGGCCCCACTCCTGGCTCTGGCTCTGTGAGGGGAGGGCATGGATAGAGGTAAGGGGTTTGTGAGGTATAAAGTTGGGGGACCATTGATCTAGGGGGATCTTTATGTCCTTGATTTTTCCTGGCTTCCCAGGTAGCAGGAGTAGTTTGGAGTGCTGTTTTTTGTCTGTTAGGGAGTTGCAAACTTTTCTCTTTAATGTATATCATGCCACAGTTATCCTTAATTTTTTTTTACCTCAAAATTGGAGGTAATCCTGAAAACTTTTGCATGGTACATTCTGTGCTCTGTGTATTGCACTAGCTTTCTTTTTGTTTCCAAGTACAATTTTAAGTACAAATTTGTAAAGCCTGTAGCATTAGGATTCTGACTACCTTAGATGATGTCTCTCTCCTCTTACTTACCATCTCAACAGAACATCTGTGACTTCTCTGCTAACAGACCTTTGATTTGAACTCAGGAAGGAGGGGAGGTAGGTCCAGGCACAGGGAGCAGGATGTTATCAATGAAGTAATCCTAACTCCCTGCTGGCCTGATCAGCCAAAACCCATGTTTGTTGACCTTTGTTTTCAAGGGGTCAACAAATATGAGGGCAAGGGATATGGTATACTTAGATTTTTCAGAAAGCCTTTAACAAGGTCCCTCACTAAGGCTGTTAAGCAAAGTAAGCAGTCATGGGATAACAAAGGTCAGCTTGACTCGTGGATCAGTAACTGGTTAAAAGATAAGAAATAAATGGCAGGAATAAATGGTCCGTTCTCAAAATGGAGAGAGGTAAATAGTGGTGGCTTCAGGGGTCTGTTCAATATATTCTTGCGTGGCCTTAACAAAGGGGCAAACAGTGAGGAAGCAAAATTTTGCAGATGATACAAAATTACTCAAGATAGTTAAGTCCAAAGTAGACTTGGAGTGGATGACAGAGAATGGATCTCTCAACAACTGCCTTTTCTGTTCATTCCCTCTGAAGCAGCTGGCATTGGCCACTGCCAGAAGACAGGATACTAGGTTAGATGGACCATTCGTCTGACCCGGTATGGCCATTTTTATGTTCTTAAGGCTTGTCTGTTTGTTCATTATTTTTACTGTAGTCAGGAGAGGGAAGAGATTGTGGTCATCCATGTTTGCACTGGAAAATGTTCATGCTTTTGTTCACTCAAATGGTGAGGAAGTTTATGCTTGTCTTCTTACATGGACAGTACAAGAACAAATTGCCTGTATTTCCATAGCTGCTGCTGCATTGCCATGGAAACAGATATGGTGTGTTGCATCAGGTAAGTGACTTAATGGATAAATGGCACCTCTAGTCCATTTAAACAACACTCTTGGCATATCTGTAAGTCTATTCATACTCCTTTACAGTTGGTACTCAGTTGCTATTTTCCAATGTAAATATCACACTATGCTTTTTGTTCGTTTTGAGGCTGGTCTCTGGGCATAGAATGGTAAATCAGACTTTACTGTAATGCTACACTTCAACTGTAATTCTTTTACTAGCAATAACTATTTCTTATTCACAGAACAATTAGTGCTGTACAAGGCACAAAAAGAAGACAGTCTTTGCCCTGAAGAACTTAAAATCTAAATGCTCAGTCTTCACTGTGTAGTTCTTAATTTGTCAGAGCTGAATAAATATATATTAGGATAAGAATAATCAAAACTCCCAGTGCATTGAGCCAGTTTTGCATTATATTGTTTTGTTCTTTTAAAATCTGTTCACCTGTAAAGAGCGAGAAATAGGGCATTCTTGATATCTTTTGGCAAGAGCGTCTGTATAGAAGGAACTATATTCTGTAGCTGAAGCACTGACCTTCTAGTGGAGCATGTTAAGGTTCCATCAGACTTGTAGGCTGCTGCCAAATGTCAGGTGGGGGCTAGTTTGCCAAAAAGGTATGGCAGAGATCTAAGTTGGAGCATGATTCTGAAAGTCTATAGGTCAAAATGAGCGTCTTGGTCATCAAGTCGTATGCTCTCAGAATCCTTGAAGCATCATGTTCTCTCTCTCTCTTACCTGTGATCTTGTCTTACCTTCCTTTTCCTAGTGCTCTTCTGTCTAGTTCCTATTTTTTCTACCTTTTAGCATCTTTCTAGCATCCCCTTCTTCCCCCATTCCTTTTTTTTGGTCTGGATTCTGCCCGTTGGACCATTCGTTTTCCTGCAATGTGCAGAATTTCTGCTACCAAGCCAATTTCTTGCACTGTCATTGCAGTGTGGTGGGGCCAGGAGCTGTTCTTTCAGTAGCAGTAGAAAAAATAACTGGTTAGTCTTGTAAGTCAATATTAGGTAATAAAACAGAATGCAAAATGCTATCCTTACTGTCTGCATTGGTAAGGTTGCTAGGTACTCTTTTTAAATGATCACACAAAGTCTGAGTAACTTAAAGAGGAAATATATAGCAATTCCTTGCAGGTTTTTTCCATGTAACCATACTAGTTACTTCTCAAACAGTGCTCTGAATAGGTCTCCACAGTGTAAGTTAGATGTGCTTTTATTTTATGAATTGGACTTATGATTCATAATATCTATAATATTCAGGCACTACCTAATTTAAATGTATGTACTTAAAGTGAAAAAGATCCTTGAAAGTGTTTAGTTTATGCATATATTTTAGTCTCATTTACCTCTACCTCTAGGCTAGGTAGACTATTACTGTTATCTGAAATGTTACCATGGCAACAGTTTTATACTGTCCTTCCTCTTCCTCATTATTTCTCCTAGACAGCATCTGTCTTTTTAAAATCTTGGCATTGCTGAAATAGGAGTAAAACCTTAATTATTAAAACTGATGGCTTTATCCTGTAAAGTGGAGTAGTTCTGAAGTCAAGGGAGCTTATGCTGGTTCGCAGCAGGAGATGATCTAGCCCTGAATTTTCATCTTTTTTCCTCCCCCAAAATTAAATCTAAAACTGCTTCAAGTTCAAAACTGCATTTGTGATGCACAGGTTTCCCAAGCAATGGACTCTTTTCAGCCACGACAGATGCATCTTTTTCACCTTATTATTGTCCCCGGATAATGTTATTGGTTTGTGCAAACGAAGAACTGATGGGAGGTATTAATGATTTAATTTACCAAGAGTCTTTTTTTCCTTTGACAATTTCATCCAAAGTTCTAGCTCGTGCGGTAATGAAGTGCCTGCATGTATACACCCTCTCCATCATAGCACTGAAGTATGAAGGTCACTCACTGAATTGAAAATATATCAGAAACATGGGTATATAATTTGAAGACATCAAAGCAATAACAGATGACAAAACTCATTGAAGGGGAAGCGTCCTGCTGCATTATTACAGCTCAGATTTCAATGAGGAAATAGGCTGGAGCTAAAATGAAAGACTCAAGAAAGATTGCATTCATATGATCTTTTATCTTGCAGGTGAACTTTCATCGATGTCTGAGAGCTGTACAGTGACACATCAGGAAAAGGTAGGGATTATGTGTTAGCAAAGTGAACTGCTAACTTTTAAGACTATTTGACAGAAAGGAGCTGTAGTCAAGGTAACAGAACAGAAAATGACTGCTATCAGTTCAATATTCGATCCTCTCAGAAGGAGCAATATCCTTCTCTTGTATTGACTGATCAGGCAACAGTCGTGGTAGATAGTGCAACCATGGTATTCTAAAAGCTATTTGTTTTATATTGATCCAGTACTGCTGAATTGCTATATCAACATAATTTTCAAATAATTCTCCACACACTAAAAGCATGACTTGAGGATATATATATTATGTCATCACTCTTCTTGACTGAATTTAATCCAGTTTCATGCTTACAGAGGTCTGATCAACCAAAGTGATGTGGTCCAGTCCAAAGCTCCAAACACTGGGAGTCAGGAGACCTGAATTCTAATATTAGCTTTGCTACTAACTTAGTGTGCAAGTTGCTTAACCACTCTGTCTACTTTCATCATCTGTAAAATGGGGATAATACCAACTTCCCTATTAAAAAATCCACCCTTTTAAAAGCACTTCCCAAGTGCTAGACACATTTTATTAAAGTTTTAAACCCTGTAGGATAGATTCATCCTTCTTGTTGGGAAGGGCCTAGGCCCCTTGCTGATAAAAACTGTTATCCTGCAAATGGAATGCATTGAGTTGGTGACCTATAAAAGCATGCTTAAGACTTGGAACTCCCCAGAGTACATAACCCACCATGTTTGAAGGGGGGGAAATATTTTTTAATTATGCAAATGGCACCCATCTTGCTTCTGTACTTTATAAATGCATAGAATAGCTACAAAATGAATAATTGCATCCTATGGGAAACTGAATAGGATGCTTGATGTGACTAACATATTTGCCCCATTTCATGGCTGACTGGGAAAGCCCCTGGCATTTGAAGGACCACAGCTCCCTAATTTCTTATTTGTGTATGAGAAAGGACTTTGGGCCTCCTTTTCTTTTCATTTTCAAATATTTATGAGTATCAATTTTTTTAAAGCAAACACATCTCACACTGCCTCATGTGTGGGCCAAATCCTGTGGCCCTTCCTCAGGTAAATCAATGGGGATCAAATGACAGCCACATTTGGCCCATGTTCTTTAAGGTTCTCTCATAAAGCTTCCTAGGCATGTGTGTTTCAAGAAACTAAATAGGGTCCAATTCTGCCTTCAGTTATGTATTTATTAGTTTTATTTTCTTTACTAACACTAATAATTTCTGCAAAAAGTATGGGCTGCATTGTACATCTGAGGGTCCAGTTGGGACTGAAATCTACAGTTTATTTAGCCTTATAGCAACAGCTGACACATAATGTTTACAAAAAACATTTCACTACCACACCACGTCTATAGTGGGTTTGCAAAAAAGTTAGCGTTTACCATTATTCTCTTTCCCACACATCTGTTAGATTTGTGCCAGAATTTAATGGAAATATTATAAATACTGTTTTGGTGGTGCCAATTTTAAGACAATGCTTTGATTTTTTTTTAAAGAGAATTAATCATGAGCAGTGCAATTAAAGTTAGCCAAAATAATTAAAATATAGACAACAACTATATCCACTCATGCACAATAGTAAATGACAAGAATATGTAAGAAATCAGCAAATTCAAGGATTAAGAAAATAATACTTTAAAAATTCAGCAAATCAGTCATTAAGGAAGGTTTCTTTCATCTTTTTCTGACTATGCCTATTCATTTAAGCCCCTATCATATAATACAAACTTCTTTGTATGTTTCAGTGTGCCTCAATTAAGGTGTTACTGGCCCATCATAAAGCTTATCACAGACTTCTTTCTGTGATGTATGCCAGGTTCTGTACCAGCTGTCAGTTGGTGCATTACACTTAGTGCCTGAATAGACACTTGTTCACAATGAATTTGTTCCCAAATTTCCCAGAGTTTTCAGAACTTTTACAACCTCTGCTATCTTTTAAAATCCCAACGTAGAGCTTTTCAGTCAGAACCCGATATTGCCACTGTGCACTGAAACGTCATCTGACGATGGACAGCCAAAGAAAGGGGAAGTACGTCTGACTATGGTGCTTAGAGCATGGTATTTCTGATACCTATCATTTAATAAGTATACCAGTCCAGTTTTTTTATACCATTAACAGCTTGAATGCACAGACAATTGTTATCATCCCTCCCACAGCACAGCTCAAATTTTTACTTTTAAAATACACACGTTATTAAAAACTGGATGGATAGGGCCTGATTCACCATTGCCAGCCATATGTATAACAAAAGTGTGACACACAGGCATACCAGTTAAGTGTGGCTGAACTCTCTATTTCTTGACCCCAGTGACCTGAATGTGTCAGTTACAAAAGGTCACGTGACGCTAGTCAGCATCGGATGTGTGAGACTGACCCAAAATAAAGGACACACAAGTAGTCTTGCAGGAAACTTAAAATGATGCAGGATTTTTTCCTTTAGAGTAAATAACTGTCTGTTACCCGAGTTGCATAATTCTTTATTTCAGATGCAAATAATTCTCAACAATAAAGGAGAAGGAACACAAATTTTTGAGGCTCATAGGTTCCTTTGCAACTTGACTGTGTGATGCCCCTGAACAAGGGGGACAGTGGAGAGATGGGCATGGAGAGTTTGCAGGATCAAGCACCTTAATTTTTGGAAATGTCTGCTACATCTGCACATGGAGCTAGTGGTGAGACTAGCAGCTCATGTAGACCTACCCATGCTAGCGCTCATCGAGCTAGTGTGGAAAAATAGTGTCGCCATGATAGCATGGGCAGCAGCAGTGATGGCACAGGCTAGACACCCTGAATATGTACCCAACTGATCCATAAGACTCTTCTCAGGGAGGCTTGACTGTATCATCACTCATCATTGCCCATTCTACTGTGGCTACTCTACTATATTTAGTACACTAGCTTGATAAGAGCTAGCACTTGAGCTGGGAATCACACGCCTGTCTCCAAGCATAGAAGTAGCCTAAGGTTAGAGGGGAGGCTTTCAAAAGCCCAAAGGACAGTGAGATGCCTAAATCCCATTCCTGCCTTTGGAAATCTCTGCCTGAAATTTTTTTTTTTTAACCCCAATAACAGGGTTTAGGTTAAAATAATGTGTTGTACTCAAGAACCATTCAGCATTCTGGGAGAAATGATTTGTGAAGGCAGAATTCAAACCTCTTCTGTACTGTCCAAGAATTAGAAAATGAGGAGTAAAATGATTCAGTTCCTTAGGTGGAAGAATGGGGTCTGTATTAATTCTTCTGATGAAGCGACTATAATTTTCTCAACCCTTTCTCCCAAAATATGATCTTGCTACATGAACAAACAATGTCTCTGAACCCAATTTGTGTGTGGGTGCTAGTGGATACTACCAGCCAATTGACATGGGCTTAATTTAATACCTATGCAGTTGAAATAAATTAAGCAATTTTAAAATACTTCTCTTCATTATTTCTCTTTTGTCTGCTGTAAGTCTAGTCATACAGAATATTTGGTTCTGGAATACATTTCATCTTGGTTACAAAAGAAGGAATTTCAATTTGAAAAATGTTTTTCTTGTAATTGAGGTGACAAATTGGGCTTAAGAAGGTTAAGCAGTGAGACAGGAAAGAAAGGACACTTCACTGTGAATTGTTCACACTCTCTGAAGCCTTCATGGTATCAGTGTCTTGCCTGGGTTGAATATTTTGTGTCTTGTGTCTGATACACTCCAGGTGAAAATCACCTTCATTTTAAATACTGTAGATCAATAAAAAAATATAGATAACTAAAACTTGCTTGGCATTAGGTCACCATCTCAACGAGAGATTCATGATGTCTCTTTTGAAGTCAAATGGGAGTTTTTGCCACTGACTTCAGTGGGCAAGGATTTCACCCCAGTGTTTTACAACTTTTTACTAGTCTTGTCAGTTAAACAAATTCAGATGTGGGGTAAGAAGGTGCACACTATATGTATACAATTGTGTATGTACACAAATCATTTACCTGTTTTATAGATTGTTCTTGGGGTGCCCAGGGACCACAATTCTACCTTGCCCTGTATGGGAGCATAAAAGATAAGGCTCCTTGTGCCATGCCCTTCTTGTTCACCTGCATGAGGATCTGTCTGAACGTGCTTACAGTGCCAGAGGAAACAACTGATACTCATGTGACAATGACAAGAAATATGAAATAATCATTACAAAATTTCTCCAAGTCACCCTATAAGGCTGTGATCCCTGCTTTCACTAACATTCCACACTCAGATAAAGGGAAGGAAAGTCCACCAAAATTCGTAGAATGGGTTTCATATCTCATGATCGCATTGAACAAATATTCTTAACATAAGTGTCCCATTTGAAAAGGAAAGCAGCCAATGGTAACATTCTCACCCTCTTCCAAAACAAAACCATTTCCCCACTAAACCGCATCTCCAAGTTTCAAATTCTTCATTCTCTTCTGGCTCTCTAGCAGAGGAATTTTAGACAATTTATCATTCTTATGTTATTTCCCTCATGAAAAATCAAAGGATTGATCAGGGCCATAAGACATCCGTGCCTTATTATGAAAAACAACTTGACATTTACATGGGGACAGGAGTTTGAAATCACCTTGAGAGAGAATTCTACTCAGCTATAGGCACCTCCTAAACCCTGTTCTGAGTTGTGTGGGGAGATTACAGCAGGGCCTGCTGGGAACCTTCCACGGTTCATGTGAAACAATGAGGGGATGTCCCCATAAAGACCAAGGAAAAGGTGGTAATTTTGATGGGTAGCTGGGCTGAAGGTGATCCAGGAAAAGAACCAAAGGATTTAGGATTATGTGTATCCATATTCCAGCACTTTGAGCAAGTGACGTGGAGGGCCAATGGCTGGTATTCTCAGTCATAAACTGGAATAGTAGCTGCTGATGAGTTGCATGGCCACAGATTGGGTTGCATTCTACTCTCCTGACTCCTACATCCTTCCAGTTGGTTTAAATTTTTCAAATGGAAACAAATGTTTTGGTGAAAAATTGCTGACATTTTCATTTTGCACTTGTTAATTTTTCAAAAGCACCAAAATATTATTGAAAATGTTATAGAAATATTTCATTTATTTAAAATGTTCTTGATTTTGATAGGTTTTTTTTGTCTTTTCAATAAAATATTGGGGGGGCGGGGGCGGGAAATCTGCCTTAACTATGGTTTTGAAAAAACTTGCATTTCATTCTGAAAACTTCAAAATGAAAGCAGCTTTGAAATTTCAAGATTTTTCATAAAAACGTTTCTCTTTTTTTACCAGCTTTCATACTAACAAATTGGATTTTATTAGACTTGACCCTATCCTATCCTAATATAACTCAGTGGTAAACGGGGATGGATTTATCTTGTACATTTACAGACTTGACTTACAAATCCAAATGCAGTTCTAAAACTGTTTACATCTCTATAATATCAACAATAGATCATCCTAGCAGTTTGGAACATGTAATGGATGATGAAGAATTTGTGGTGCTGGTATGAGACGAATATCCTTGAGTGGACAATTTCTGTCTAAATTTTTTTGAATCCTAATGCATGAAAAGGAGTAAAGTTTGCATCTGACTGTTTGAGGCATGCTTTATTTTTATATTTAATATAAATTAGCAGAGGATTTTAGATGCAGGCTCCAAAGATTAATGTGAATAGGTTTTTAATGTATCGTGCTATATTTTAAAAACTTTGGGATGTGAAAGTAGATGTATCTTAAATGGCTTAGAGAACATCTTGTGCAGTTAGAAAGGCTGTGTGATGAGTGTGCATAAATCTTATATTTCCTTTTGCCAATATTTTTTATATATTGGCTGATTCACACTGTAAAACAGATGCCAAGACATTAGAAACATAAATCATGAAAATGGAATAGCTGCATATGTGATAAGTAGTTACAAAATTTATATTTAACTGTGGAAGTATATAAGTGAATAACAAAGTGCAGACATTCAGAAGGTGATAGAATGAGTTAATCCACTAGTCTTCTGCATCTAGAGACTTCTATTTAATAAAATAGGTTTAATTAATAACTTAAGTGAAAGACAGTTTGATCACATTTCTGTTAGTGGATAGTTTACACATCAGAGATAATGCTGTCTGTATGAACAATAATCATTGGATTCAATCTCAATAGAACCTTGCAGCTACACTAGCTTGTTTGATATGGGTAAGAACTAAACTAAGGCAGAGCTGTATGGGGAAGGTCACATAACACTTGTCTGGACTACAGATAAAATCTAGCCACTTTTAACAGGACCTAACCTTGAGTTTCCTTCTTATTGCACACCAATGAGCAGAAACAGGACCACCCTTATGAAGAAGGAAAATATGCAGTAAAGGGTCTGGCTGGATTATGTGTTGGGTGAGAAGAAGGGAAAAGGGAGAGGGAATATTATGATCATGAAGGAGGGAGAAGGTATGAGGAATATCATGTAGGAGGAGCTTGCGTCAAATCTTGATTTCAGCTAAGATGCCAGTACACCATGCCCATGTTTCTGGGGGGTTCTCTCTCACACACATTGTATCTATCAGCATCAAACTGATCTTTGACTAGTTGGGCAAAGAACCTGAGTGCTAATGAGACTCTGGATTACTCTTGCCTTCATTACCATAGAGTCACAGATATGACTATAGAATGCTAATCATACTTCACAAACTGTACACATAGCACTTTGCATCTGATGCCTGTCACATAAAGGGTTGGGTTAATTACTGACCCTATCGTTGGAGTTGACTGTGATTATGTAGCTTTAAGATGGAATTTCCTCCTTTTAAGCAAACATTCCTGTCATGGTGACCTTTATCTGCTTTGTTTAATATTGTATATTGATGAACCAAAGACCAGAAACCATCTCTCATTTTAAAAATATTTTGCAAACATTTATAGGATCACATTTTGGCTTGAGCTTATTATTTCAAGAATGGTTTGAATTAGCCAAGACCACTTGTTGCATATATCAGCTGTGACTCAATGGGGGTGGGGTGGGGGAACTGTTTTAATTCACCTGTTGTAAAGTTTAATGAGTGAATAATCACAAATTTGTAAGTAACAAAATAAATCAGAACATTTGCCACCATTAGAAATAAATGTGTTACTACCATATAATATAAATGTTAGTAAAACAAGTAAGAACTAGACAATTTCAAACTGGAAAGAAGGTGCAGACTTTTAACAGAGAGGGTAATTAACCACTGGAACAGTTTACCAAGGGATGTGGGGTATTCTCTATCACATGAAGTCTTTAAATCAAGATTGGATGTCCTGCTAAAAGATGTACTTGACCACAAGCAATTGGGCTTGATGTGGGAGTTACTGAGTGAAATTAAATGGTCTTTGTTATGCAGGACACCAAACTAGATGATAATAATGGTCCCTTGTGACCTTTCTATCTATGGGTAAAGTCCTAGCTCCACTGATGTTAATGGAAACTTTGCCAAAGACTTCAATGGATCTAGGATTTCACATTAGATCACACTCCCTCTCAGTAAACTCAGTGTTTTGGCTGATTTTTCTTTTTTGGGCTTAATCTAATGAATCTATGAATAAGATCCAAGAATTCAGTCTATTTAACTTGTTCATGTAAGTAGTTCCATTAAAGTCAATAACAGGATGGATTCTGATCTCACTTACAGCAGTGTAATTCCAGAGTAACTCCCTTACTTCAATGTAGCTACTCTGGATTTAAATTGATATAACTGAGATCACAGTCTGGTCCAATTGAGCTACTTGTAGGAGTAAGGCAAAAAGTATTTGGGCCTAACATTTGTGAGAAAAATTGATGATATGATAAGCCACATTTTATAAATAACTAGAAGCTAATAGGGCCTCCAGCCACTCTGCCTTTCTTTGTTTTTGGAGACCTAGAGAAAGAACATGTTAGTATTGAATAGGGGGTTGTGATATTTATTCCTTGTTCCTGCTACTCTTTCCTAGTTGGTATGTTGGCATTTTCTTTTTGGGTGGAAAGGGAACCATCCTTATCAGGTTGCAGATGTCCTGGCTCAGTCTCTCTCTCTCTATTCATACCTCAGTTTTCTTTCCCTCAAGGACATCAACTCTGAGTGTGGCTCCTATAAACACATTTAATACGCTCTGAGTTGCTAGTAAAATTTCAGAGTATGCAGCAGAAGAAAAACAGAACTATTAAACCCTGACTCTCCCACGTACACTCCCTGTACAGTGCACAGGAATCTGACTGAAAGAACTGTTATTAAAAGAATGATTGCATGTGTTGTGCAAAGTTAAAAATACATACATCATAGAAGGTGTATGCATAACACCTGTTATGGTCTCATCTGACCATTTATTAGCTTCAGACATTAGCTGGTAAGTATTGGAGATGGGTAATTGTATCCATAAGTGCATATTGCAAAACTTTCACAAATCATGTAAGTTCTACAGTGTATTTGAGAATCTTGGCCTCTCCTAGGTGAACATTTTTTTTCTCAAGTAGTTTGTTGTGATGAATAGCAAGGACCTTTATATTCCCCATCTCCCAGAGGTTCCTACTGATACATTTCCTGTTCTCTGAGACCATTGGGCCAAACACAGAGATGATGTGTCAGTGCCCTGAGTTATGTGCTGTTAGGCAGGTGTAGCAAGGCATAAAGGAGTATTGTATAAGTTAGTGTAGTTTGCATGCTGAGAGGCTGCAAGAAGATATATATTAAGCCAACTTAGTCTCCCTTAAACTCACCTCTGCATATGTCTTATTGAGTCTCAGTGAAATGCCAAAAAACTAATATTGACAGATATGGCAAATGATTAAATTTAATAGTGCACAATATACTCCTATATCCACCCCACTTGGCATATGTAATACATTAAAGCTCAGTGCCATTTATCAGAGGGTGTCACTCAGGATGTGCTCTGATACTAGTAATGGGAGCTATACAATATCTAGGTGTATTCATCATGCTCAATGAGTTCTCTCTGTGGGTTTCCCAAACTACCTGACAGCAGCTGGGCTATGGGCCTTGGCATATTTAGGCTTGCCTGATTAGAGAGGTACTTTAAATCTAAAGGAGAATGGATACATATTCAAAAGTGCCTAGGTGCCTGACTATCATTTAAAATTATGTCTCATCTGCCATTGGTTTCAATTGGAGTTAGGCACTGAAATATCTTTAAAAATCAGTTGAAGGCCCATTAAAATTCCCACTGAAGCACCTTAGTGATTTTTGGCTCCTAAATCACTTCCATGCTTTTGAAAATTTTAATCAATTTCTGTTTCTTTAAATAAAGTAGGTTTCCAGCCCTTTTCTTGTGCAAATGGCCTTGCACATGTAAATTTATGCAAATGGATCTCTGGAATTGAAAGGAACAAGCTATCACCAAACCTTTTGGCTTTCCTTTTGTGTAGTGGTGGTGCCATGGTAGACAGAAACTGTCTATACGTGGAAGGAGGAGGATAACAAAAATGGTTTTTCTAGACCTGCCCAAAACAGTTGAGCTGTGACAGACAGGTCCCTTCTGTGGACTGAATGGGGACTTGCTTTCATTCATTGTCTGATCCAAGATGTTTAAAAAGGAGCATGTGTTTGGTAATAACAGCAGAGCTAGTTAGTCTAAAAACTCCTGCTGTATCTGGTTTCAGGAATATATTTTTATAAGGGGATAATTTACCCTCAATCTTTCTCCTATTGCCATATATATAATGTACATTTACATGACATCTTTCAGTCCAAAAGGATATAAAAGCTGAACAAACTATGCATAATTGCCATCACTGAAATGCAGCCATCTCCCATGGAGCAAAAGATGGTATGCCAAGGATACTGCTATTATGAAAAGGGATACGAGATCTTTAACAGCCACACATCTCTGACAGAACTTGAATGTTTAAGATCTGTGTCCGGAAGCCCCAATAGATTATACTTGCATCAAGGCTGTACCAATTCTATACCGGGCAAATTGTACCTTTTGGAGTGCTGCCAGCTCTCTTGTCACATCTTACTCTTTCCAGAATTTCATTGCATTGAGAGAGAGCAGGGCATAACCAGAAAACTAATTGCAACTCAAATGACACTGGACGTGAAAGTGCATTTGTGAGAGAGAAGAAATATTTCCTCCATGATGAGATCTCAAAGGGTAGTGTGGGAAAGGTTTACCATTCTATTTTGTAAATAACCATTATAGGAGCTCCTTTCCAACTGTACTTCACAATTAACTCTGTGGAACTTGTCCAATAGAACACTTTTATTTGGTATAAATGGTTTCAAATATCTTTGATACTAAATGAATCAAACAGCACTGAATATTACTTGTGAGCAACTAGAGGCATGTTTGCTGTGTGTGTGTGTGTGTGTGTGTGTGTGTGTGTGTGTGTTCTCTTTGGCTGACCTTGCTGATAGGGGCCTATTCGTCAGCTGGGGAGCCATTCAGAGGGGCAAGAGACAAAAATTATAGACCAGTGAGCCTAACCTTTATAGTAGGCAAGGTTCTAGACATTAATAATGGATGAGATCACAAAACATCTGGAGAAATATGAGCTTACAAAAACTAGCCATCTTGGATTTATAAAGGGTAATTCTAGTATGACAAAGCTGACAGTTTTTTTTTTTTAAGGAGATAATGCAGAGAGGAATGAGGCAGTGAATAAAATCCAGTGCTCTCCAAAAGGCATTTGACCTAGTATTGTAAAGGAAACTTATGCATAAGGTTAACAAGCACAACAGTAGAAACAACTTCACAGTCCTGTTCAAAGAGAACTAGACAGGTACTTGAACTAGTGGTTTATTTAATGTGCACAGTCATTAGTAGCTGCTGTAGCTGCTTTGGACCTAGTGGGCTCCTAAGCCTTCTTTGAATCAATAATATTCCTCTGTCCTACAGTAATTTCCTAGGATGCCAATATAGAAGAAAATAAATATTGAGATAGCATGAGAACAACAAGCCCTTTATTACTCAGTTGAATGGAGGAAAAATTGTCCTGATAGGGAACTTTCTGTGGTGGTGGTTTCATTTTTTTTTATTTAGGCCAGTTTCCCCATGTATGGCATTATCTTAAGATTGAGTAACTCTCTGGGCCCCAAACTACAAACAAACAAAACCTTTTGTACATGGCCACATCACAGAGGAAAATAAAATTCTGAGACACAAAAGCACCAGTCTTCAGAGGAGAGCATTTCTCCTCCCTGGCAATGAAATGCAAGACCCTGTTGGTTGCCAGTGCCATCCTGGCAATATCAAATCTGTCCTCTTCTCTCTATCCTGGCTTCCCATCAAATTTCAAAGTCTCAGTTCTTATCTTCAAAGCTCTCCATGGCCTGGGCCCAGGATATCTAAAAGATTGTCTGACGCTCTGGGATGAAGACTATGATTGACAACTTTGCTCCTCTGGCACAGTGGCACTCTCTACAGTAAGAGTAAAACTTGTCTGTGAAGGAAATGGAACTTTCTCCAGGGGGCTGGTCTGAGACTGTGGAATGAACTAAGGACTATCACAAATCTCACCACTTTCTGCTCCAAGTGCCAGGCATGTTTTTTTGACCTAGAGTTCTCTAACATCAACACATAGAAAGTGAACCTGCGCCACACTCTTCCCCACAGTAGTTCCTCAGCTCCTATCCTGCAGGACTGTACCCAGCTCTCTGCTCCAGGCATTATGACCTGGCATGCGGGATCACAGTGCCACTCAGGTATAGCCCAGCTGCCCCTCTGTCATGACAGAACTGCCGGGCCAAATTTAAGTTAATGGGTCACCGCACCATGTGGTTTGGGGGACCCTCTCAAAAGGGGATCTGGGGCAAACTGCCTCCATCTGCCCCAGGCAGCCTTGAATTTAGAACTAGATTTACTAGGCCCAGAAGGACCTGAATAGGGGCCACCAGCTGTGTAGTTTCCTGATCCTTGAGAGTGGATTGGCCCCCAGATAGAGCAGCCTCATGCCATAGGAATTCTCAGCGATTCAGTAAAGCTCTTAAGTGTGTTTTCATTCCCTTCTACATAGCTTTTCTGAACCAGGGCCTTAGGAGAGTTTAATGGGCCTTTAGGCTGAGGTTCTGGCCCACTGTATTCACTTGAAATTACTGGAAGAGATTGGACTCTCTTCTTACTGGAGATATGTAGACATGCACCTTCATTATCTAAAATCTGAAGGATACTTCTCAATGGGATTGTGCCTGAAAACAGTTGCAGATTTTTTCCTAATTATGCAGTAGTGTGTGTCCAACGAAAACAGAACCACTTCTAGAAGAGAAAGTAAATTAAAAAAAATCAAAAATCATTTTAGTTAAAAAACAGCCGATTGCAGTGGGCCTTGCAGAGCCTTCTGCACCAAAAGGAAGTCCATGGTGATGCTGTGCAGAGGGATAGGGGAGCTCCTGGGTACTGTTGAAAAGCTGCTTTCTCCCTCCCCACAAAAGCCTGCATATAGCAATGATGGACAAACAATCTTTGTATATCCCTTACCTACCTCAGAAGGGTGTTTTGAGCCTGAATTTATTTGCTCATGTTATTAAGAGTCAATGTTTGCAAAGCGTTTTGATATTCTTGGGTGAACAGTGCAATAGAAGGTCAAAATACTGATAATTTTTGTTTAATATGGAATTTTTAGAATTAACTATGTACACAGGCAACGTAATATCACCATGTGTCACCCCTATTCTTCAGGCAATGATGCAACTTCAGGAAGATTTATTCTGGTGTTCTTGTACTTTTTCTGGCACGAACAATTACAGTAGATACAAGACATTATTACATAACACATGTACATAATTTCAACATATGAGAGCACTTAAGGGCCCGATCCTGCAAACACTTACTACAAAGCATAGTGTGACTTCTGTGAATACTAATCCCAATTGATAGGAAGTGTTTGCAGGATCAGGCCCTCAGTACTCTTGGATGCAGCCGAAAAGGGTTGGATTGTGCTCCATTGAAGTCAATGGCAAAACACTCATTGAGGCTGTTGGGACAGGATCAGGCCATAACTAAGCACTGACTTTAATTTTAAGACTAATTGGCAACAGTTAGAAAATGGGACCAAATATAAACACCACGTCCCTGAACAGTGGAGGAGTTTGGATCTGGATCCAAAGCTTCATGGCGTAAGCCCATCTCTGATTAACTTGTTGCTTATCTTGTTTGCTTTGGCTGAATCCATTTTTCACTAAATATGGCAGTGGGTGTAATTCCTTGTCATTATTAAACTTTTTCCTCAGAGAGGCAAAAGCTTGAGCATTCTAAATTGTCCTCTTATTTATACTACAGGAAACCAACATAGTTATGCAAACCCATAGCCAAAATAATCATGTGCTGATGTATAGAGATCTAAACTACCTCATGGACAAACAACTCCAATCTGGAATTCTTCCCAAAAGTGGGATTCTTAATGCTCCAGCAACTGAGGATAGACAAAAATCATGTCATAAGATATACACGTGAACTGCTGGTAAACCCTTTGGACATGTGATATCATGTAAAATATGTAAGACATTAACATAAATGCTCTTTTAAAATATTATGCCTTTGTCACAGCTATAGAGTAGATATTATCAATTCTCATTTTAATTTACATTTAAAATGTTTTATAGTTTTATAAATAAAATACAGCCAAAATGTTTTCTTAACCTTGTTCTCCCTTGCATTTTAAAACATTTTTCTGAGTATTTTAGAATGATCATACTCAAGAAAGATGCCATGAATGTTGTATACACCAAAATCCATTGTGCATAAATTCTGCACAGATTGACATATTAATAGCCTAGGATGGGAATCAAGATCCAAATACTTAACTGAAATCATGTCAATTGATAATTTGATGTGAAACAACATAGCTCATTGAAGGAGGATCTGGGCCCTGAATTCATATGTTAGGGTGTGTGATATGGACACTCTTTTGTGGTTCACTGCTCTGTGCCAGCAACTCTTGTCGGGCCTGATATTCTCCTAACACACGGTTGTCATGATATATACTCAAAAGGTGGCATGTAATACATCACTGGAAAACTAATAGCTCACCGATCATTAATATTATTGCATGATGTATGTATAGGGCAAGTACATAGAGCTATGGATATGTGCTAGAATTATGTTGTTAAAATGTATTTGACAAGCAATGCATAAGCCCAGTCTGCCTTAGACAGGTTTTCCCCCAGAAAGGATGGAAGGGAGCGATCTTCCTTTCTCCAATGATCTTAAGCAAAGTGTGAACAAAAACAATGGAAGCTCCATTTACATATGAATGAGCAGGGGGATGGGAAGTCCACAAGAAGGAAAGAACAGCATGAGGTCATCCTGAGACTGGGGACAAAACAGTGAGTTTGGGAAGATATAAGGGTAGAGAAGAAGCCATCTTACCATCTATCACTGGACAGACACAAGGGGCCAGAGATTTTGCAAGCTGAGAAAGATGGGCCCTTTAGGCAAAGTGGTTGAAGTCTTTGAGAAGTGAATATAAGTGAAAAATCTGCTTAGGCAAAGATCTTTTACCTAGGAAGACGAGGGAAACCAGCATTTAATTTCAGAAAGGGGAACTATGCAAAAATGAGGAGGTTAAACAGAAATTAAAGGCCCCATAATAGAAGCCCAACTTAAAAGTATACCCCAAATTAAAAAACACAGTAAAAAAACTGAAAAAGAGTGACCGTGGCTTAGCAACCATGTAAAAGAAGCAGTGAGAGAGAAAAAAAATCTTTTAAAAAGTGGAAGTCAAATCTTAGTGAGGTGTAAATAGAAAGGAGCATAAACACTGCCAAATTAAGTGTAACAATGTAATAAGAAAAGCCAAAGAGGAGTTGGAAGAACAGCTAGCCAAAAACTCAAAAGGTAATAACAAAATGTTTAAGTATATCAGAAGCAGGAAGCTTGCTAAACAACCAGTGATGCCCCTGGAGAATCAAGATACAAAAGGAGCACTTAAAGACGATAAAGTCATTACAGAGAAACTAAATGAATTCTTTGCTTCAGTCTTCACGGCTGAGGATGTTAGGGAGATTCCCAAACCTGAGACGTCCTTTGTAGGTGACAAATCTGAGGAATTGTCACAGATTGAAGTGTCACTAGAGGAGGTTTTGGAATTAATTGATAAACTTAACAGTAACAAGTCACCGGGACGAGATGGCATTCATCCAAGAGTTCTGAAAGAACTCAAATGTCAAGTTGCGGAACTATTAACTATGGTTTGTAACCTGTCCTTTAAATCAGTTACATTTGCTATCTCCCAATGTCTGGAAGACAAAAAGGGATAGAGAATAAGATGGAGAATATCTTATTGCCCTTATATAAATCCATGGTATGCCCACATCTTGAATACTGCGTACAGATGTGGTCTCCTCATCTCAAAAAAGATATACTGGCATTAGAAAAGGGTCAGAGAAGGGCAACTAAAATGATTACAGATTTGGAATGGATCCCATATGAGTAGAGATTAAAGAGGCTAGGACTTTTCAGCTTGGAAAAGAGGAGACTAAGGGGAGGGGGATATGATAGAGGTATATAAAATCATGAGTGGTGTGGAGAAAGTGAATAAGGACAAGTTATTTACTTGTTCCCATAATATAAGAACTAGGGACCACCAAATGAAATTAATGGGCTGCAGATTTAAAAGAAATAAAAGGAAGTTCTTCTTCACACAGTGCACAGTCAACCTGTGGAACTCCTTGCCTGAAGAGGTTGTGAAGGCTAGAGCTATAACAGGGTTTAAAAGAGAACTAGATAAATTCATGGAGGTTAAGTCCATTAATGGCTATTAGCCGCGATGGGTAAGGAATGGTGTCCGTAGCCTCTGTTTGTCAGAAGATGGTGATGGATGGCAGGAGAGAGATCACTTGATCATTACCTGTTAGGTTCACTCCCTCTGGGACACCTGGCATTGCTCACTGTCGGTAGACAGAATACTAGGCTGGATGGACCTTTGGTCTGACCCAGTATGGCCATTCTTATATCCTGACTACGAGAAAATTGGCCATGGCTGGAAAGAAAAAGATTGGTAAGAAATCCATCTTAAACCAAGGCTGTAGCTTGTTGAGTTAAGTCTTAGCCACTAGAAAGTGTATTTTACTTTTATTTGGTTGTAGCCATTTGGTCTTTATCCCTTGTACTTGAACTCACCTAAAACCGATTTATTTTGGTTAAAAATGTATTACTTTCAATCTAAAACAACTCAGTGCTGAGTCTGAATTGAAGTGATTAACTCCAGTTAAAGCAACTCGCTGTTGTCTCTTTAAAGGAGCAATGGACTTTATTGCACCTTTGAATGTTCCAGGAGAGGACTGGATATTTCAGGGCAGACAGTTTTAGGGAAATTCAGAACTGGGAGTTTGTTGGGGTTACTTGGCTAGTAGTAACCAAGGCTGGTGGAGATCAGAGTGTGACTATGGTATAACAAGCAGGCTGCTGGTATCAGAGTTGTTGAAACAGGGCTGCTCAACACATAAAACACTCAGCATATGCTTGAATGCTATCTGGGAGCATTTTAAGGTACCCAGTGTTACCGGATAAGCAGTGACCAAGCGCTCACTAGTCTGAATTGCATCCCAAAATATAACAGGGTGACACTGAGCCTAATTACAAATTCAACTCAGTATGGGCATCTGGGATCAGATACTCGGCTGTATACTGTGGAGCTATTACAATTTATACCAGCTGAGGATCTTCCCCCTAAGTTTAAAAATATACCCTGCATAATGAACACCACTATTGGCACCTACATTGCAAACACATCCTGCTTATGGCAAACAGTCCCAAGTTAGGAAGAGGTGTTGTGACAGTACACAAAGACACGCTTATTAGCACCAGAATATGGATTGGTCTTTTCAGAGTAGTGTTTCTTGTGCTCTACAGCCTAATCATTCTAGTCAGCTAAAAGAGAAGGGCTGGGTGGTAGAACATTGTTAAGGGAAGCAATACATTCTCCATCTCTTGATGTCTTCAAATCAAGACCGAATGCCTTTCTGGACGATATGTTTTAGTCAAACACAAGTTACTGAGCTCAGTGCAGTGGTAAGTGGGTGAAAGCCTGTTGTTAGTTGAACCCTCTTTTAAAATTTTGTTACTGGTACCTACGCCACTGTATGGCAACTTCTTTGTATAGTTTGTATGTTATATGTGAAATAAAATAGTTATTTTTTCACAGCAGGGGAAGTGGGAATGCTTGTATTACTGCACTGCTGAGGTAACCTTTGACTTTGCATGTCTTATGAAAAGATACTAGGGAGATGGGACTAACATCTGTCTTATGTCACCTTTCTTGGAATCAATAGTTTCCAGCTAGTTTGAATTCATCCACTTTGTCAGCAAAACTTTCACATATGGAGGAAGTCAAAGTTGCACTTTTGATATCTCTGGTTCATATGGGAGGACTGTCGACTGTTCACTTTTGGAGATCATCACCCTTATTAAGAACAGGCCTAGAAACAGTTATAAAAGTAGCACAGCATAATGGTGTGATTTGTAACCATGGATAAGTCATCAAATATATGCTTGCCAGATAACAAGTATTACACAGTACATTGTATATGCTTGGCAAAGGAGCCAGCTGGCGTTGTATCTGCTAAGCAATCTGGAAAATGTAGGATAGCTTGTGGGTAACAACACTGACATTCGAAAGGTTTGCAAACCTCCTACTCAGTTTTAACCATTTATTATTTATAGTTGATAATAGCTTTCTGGAAAATACTTTGCTTATGAGCTGGTCCACTAATTATGATACATCAGCTCTGCATGAGACAGTACAATGTGGCATGCTGTGTCATGCAATCTGTCACTGAGCTGTATGAATAGTCTGCTTTTTGTCCTTCGTACAACAAATAGGATCGGGTCTCCAGTGTATAGGTGCTGCTGAGCGAGATTGGCCTTCTTAGAGACAGATGCCATTAAAGAATGATATACGGCATGCGCTATGGCTTGTTGGGATTACAACTGCGGTAACATTCAAAAGCTATGTATAGTGATCTCATTAGTCTCTAGATTGCCTCGTCCACAGTCTGTTGGAAATCTTTACAAGGGCAAGCTCAAAAGGAAAAGTAACATGGCATGGTTTGATATTACTCCAGTCTTGAAAAACAAGCAGAAGATCTGCTGTCTGGGGAAGCTACCAATTTAAAAGAATAGGGAATGTCTCAAAGTGCAGGTGTACTAAATAGCTTATCCTCACACTGTACACTTGGTATAATCTTCTCAAGGTCCTGCGCGTCCAGATAGGGACTGAAGACATCTGGACTCCTCTGGATTTTTTCAACCTGAGATGTTTATCTCCTTGCTTCATAATCAGCCCCCAACAGATGTTCATCTTCTGTCAGGAATCCAAATGGGACATCTGCAGAGTTCTTAGGACTTTCAGTTCAGGATGTAGCTGTGAAGGAAAACATATGACATTCAGTTGTATTCATTTCAGCTTTATATCCCCTTTTTCGGTTGAGGTTTGCAAATATTATTAGCACAGTGACATTCTGAGTGAACCAGGGGAATTTTCTAATGAGGATCAGTTTTGGGGAAACCTACTTTTAATTACTGCATCCAAATGACCACTACATTGAGCTCCCTAAGAAAGCAAATTTCTCTGGTCCAGACACCTGCATGGAAGCAACATCCTCATTTTCACCAGGACAGAATGAGTTGTGTTTGACAGTTTTTGAATCCTTAGTAGAGTTTGAAGCCTGGAGTTTTAATTGTCCGGGCCTAGTATGCATTACAAAGTTAGGGCAATGCAATGTGAGTGTAGACACTGCATTACTTATGTCAACCCTAATTCTCCTCCAGCAGCTGTCCCACAATGCCCCATACTCATCACTCTGGTCATCATTGTGAACTCCACTGCCCAGGTCACTGAGACTGGAAGCCCCTCTCCCCTTTAAAGCCCTCTGAATTTTTGAAATTCCTTCTTCCTTTGCCAAGCTTGGTATTGAGTGCAACTGTCCAGCAGACCATGCCAGATGTGCTCCTGCTAGGAGTAGACAAGAGATACTGGATCTCCTGGGACCGTATCTCCACAACAGCTTTAGAAACATTGACATCTATGAGCAGATTGCTCAGGAGATGCAGGAAAAGGGCCCCGACAGGGACCAGCATGAACAGTGAGGAGGAGGAGTAGTATGGGGGACTGGCAATCGCGGGATCCAGCAGTGCAATAAGCCAGGATCTATTTTTGACTCTACCGCAGTCCAGCCAGTTGAGCATGGATGAGCCTGATGCAGGGAAAAAACCTCGGGTGGGGGTGTGGATAGATTTTCAGTTACAGGGATGGCACCCCCAAAGTAGCAGGACATATCTTTTGACTTTTCATTAATTTACTCACACTAGAAAAGGTAATGTTACAACCAGAAGAGAGAGTGTTTCTATCTGCTTTTCATTCCCCTCTAGAGCTAGGCAGGGAGGTAGGGGGCCTGTGGAGCACTTTGTTTATGTACACAGGGATGCCTTATTTCTTCTTCCGCAGTAGGTCACTTTCCCATGCCACTCAGCGATAACTTTAGCAGGCACCATTGCAGTACACAAGCTAGCAGCATATGGGCCCAGCTGTGCTTTCTGCCTCTGTTACCGTCAGGAGTGAGACCAGCTGAAATCACCACCACCTGTGGAAAACGGTGCCAGTATTCAGTCCCATTGCTCTATACTACTAGAATCATGCAACCAAGCAATTCCCTCCTCATTTCCCCTGTGGGTCATACTCCCCTTGGCTAGTGCTGTGAAGGCCATGCTCAAGCAATCCCAAGCAGAATGAGGATGTAGTGCTTAAAACTTTAGGGGAGCAAGGGAAGTGAGTTCAGCATCTTGCTTTGCTTTCTGTAGTGAATGCGCTGACAGTGTTACCACTGTGTATTTTATCTTCAGATGCTGCCTTTGTAGACTTCAGGGTCTCCTCTTCCACATCTGTGGAATGCCTGAGCCAGATAAGGAGGAGAAAGAAGAGGGCTTGGAATGGCATGTTCAATGAGATCCTGCAAGCCAGTGCTGCATTAAACTGTGAGCACAGGGCCTGGAGGGTGAACATTGCAGACAGCCTGGAGAAGGAAAGAGTGGAGAAGAGAAAAGTCCCAGCAGGCACAGGAAAGGAAGATGCATCAGGACATAATGGGGCTTCTCAGGCAGCGTAAACAGATGCTGCAGGTTCTGGTGGACCTGCAAGTTCAACAATCCCAGGCTCCCTGCCCTCTGCAGCCACTGAGAACTCAATATGGGGACCTGCCTATACTTCCCCCCGCAACATTCCACAGGGCATCAGGAGTCCTTGCACTATCCCTGCCACTCCACCCCAGGGAACATTAAAGACAATCACAGATTCATATACACCAACTGTGGCTTTCACAGGTCAGTGTGTGTGTATCAGAAATGGACACAAATGTTCTTTTGCATAAGTTCTACTGTTTTAATCAATTAAGTTTTTAATGTATTTGTTTTTAAATGGCAAGGATTTTTTTTGTACACTGATTTTGTTACAGAACAAAATTCTATTAGGTGGAACATAATTCATCTTTATTAGTTCACAACATATGCTGCTGAGTACTCAGCAGTTCTGAAAGCAACCAATTACTGCACAATGTCATATAACTCATAGGATCGTTCACTAACAAAATTAGCAGATGCATTGACAATGTTATATTCCTACATGTACCGCAACCACCACATGATTCCTACCAGGCCACTAAAAAACAAGGCCAGGTAGAGCAACAACACATACAATACTCTGGCTCACTGTTAAAATGGTCTTTCAAAGCCACTCTTAGCCATATAGCTCTACAATGAGCTCTTCTAGTAGCCCTTGTATCTGGCTAGTCAAATTCAGCAGACAGCCTCTGCACCTCCACCCCAGTGGAAACGTTTCACCAGTTGTTTCACAGATATTATGCATGACACAGCAGGCAGCTATAACCATTGGGATATTTTTCTCACTGAGGTCTAATCTTGAGTAAACAAAGCAAGGAACCCTTCCGATCACCAAAAACACATTCAACTGTCATTCTGCACCTATGAGCTGGTAGTTGAATCATTCGTTCGTGCTGTTGAGGTGGCTGATGTACAGCTTCATGATCCAAGGGAGCAAGGGATATCCTGGGGGACCCAGCCAACTAGTGGCATTTCAACATTCCCAATGGTAATCGTCAGTCTGGAAATAAAGTCCTCCTTGTAGCTCTCAGAACAGTCCTGTGTTCTTAAAGATGTGAGTGTCATGCCCTTCCTTGCCTAGCCCATGTTGATGACAGTGAAGTGTCCCCGGTAATCCACCAGTGCTTGCATAACCATAGAAGAGTAGCCCTTTCTGTTCATGTATGCAGTGGCGAGGGGGTCTGGTGCCAAAATAGGGATATGCATGCTGTCTGTCACTCCACTGCTGTTCGGGAACTCCATTGCTGCAAATCGATCCACTGTGTCCTGCACATTGCTCAGAGTCACAATCCTGCATAGCAGGAGGCGATTAATGTCCCTGCATACTTACATGACAGTGGCCTCCATGGTGGATTTCCTGACTCCAGATTGCTACCAGTGGGAAAGAGAATCAATCTGGTGTTGCAAGTTTCTACAGTACGATCGCCACTTGCTTCCCCAATGTCAATGCAGCTCTCATTTGGGCGTCCCTGTGCTGGAGACCTAGGGTGAGCTGAGCGCACAGATCCAGGAACATGGCCTTGAACATCTGAAAGTTCTGTAGCCACTGCTAGTCATCCCAAACCAGCATTATGACGTGATCCCACCAGTCAGGGCTTGTTTCTCAGGCCCAGAAATAGCACTCCATCATCTGGAGCTGCTCTGTGAATGCCACTAACATCCTTGCATTAATTCTCATTATTTCCCACAGCAATCTGTCCTCCAAGGGATCATTATACTTCCCACTCATTAGGTGTTTCTTGTGGCTCTGCAAATACTCCAGGATCATGTGCCCTGTGCTTGCAATTCTCATAACAATAGTGCAGAGTTGTGCAGACTCCATGCTTCTGTGAAGATGGGAGACAGCGAGAAGGGCTGTGTTGTTTGTGGGGGAAAAAAGGCATGAAGATTATGGGATACAGATAACATTATGGATGGGGAGAGTTGTGAACTGGCAAGCTGACCCCATGCTCCCAGTTACCCCTGTGTGCTTTGTTTTGGCCCCATCATACATTGCCAAAACTTCCCAAAAGACAGTGCACCTGATGGCAGTGAGTTGCACAATGGGATACCTATTATTGGTGCACCACACGCTGCATCGATACAAGCACTCTCGGAGCGTATGCACATTGCTGACACAAGGATCCAAGTATGTGTGCACACAAGCAATATACTAACTGCGGCGGCTATATGATGACAGAACTTGAGTTAACATAAGTCTGTAGTGTAGACATGGCCTAACACGACAGTAAGCTGTTACTGCTTACATGTAGCTGGGTAGCACTCAAATTATGCAGAGCAAAATTGTCCCCGCTTTTGAAAAACAAAAGCAGCAATAAACTCACTTCTAATCTGATTGCTGCAGAATAAGTTACGAGCAAACATTTGGGCACAAATGAAAACTGGTGTAGGAAAGTCAAAATAGATACACATTGTCCACTGATAACTACGAACAATAATCAGAAGAACCAAACACCACTATGTAGGAAATCTATCCTGTTTATCTCCACTATCCTGCCGTGTCTTTTCCTGACGTGAGATGGTGACTTTCCCACCTGCTCTATGATTCTGTCTGCAAACCCTGTGAAGGGCTGAAAACTCAGCCCCTTCCTTGGGGTTTGAATTTATTAATGAACAAATAAGACAACATATGGTTCTCCTTCAGTTTGGCTGCTCCTCGGGTTTCTAGTTCAACCCTCCATGCAAGGTCTTCTCTACTTCTGACATAAGATCTATCAGTTCAGCATAGCTGGGAAGCCTGCTTCTCCTTTTTCACTTTCTCCAGCCCAAGGGCCTTCTCTCCAAGCCTCTTATTGCTGGTGAATGCACATTTAGCCCATCACCAGGGCAGATCATTAATACCTTGTTTCAGGGTAGAATGTCTACACTCCAATGCACTGTCCATATTCCTTAACTCAGGGGTTCTCCAACTGGGGGTCATGAGGTTATTATGTAGGAGGTTGCGAGCTGTCAGCCTCCATCTACAAACCCCACTTTGCCTCCAGCATTTATAATTGTGTTAAATATAAAAAAATGTTTTTTTAATTTAGAAGCGGGGTCACACTCAGAGGCTTGCTGTGTGAAAGGGGTCACCAATACAAAAGTTTGAGAACCACTGCTAAATGAAAACTTCTCAGTAGACTGAACATAGGCACTCAGTACAGGAAAAGGGCATGGATATGCCCCCAAAAGTGTTAGTGCCACCCACATGAGTGCAGCACTAATGTGGATATAGTAATTAGAGTTCATTTGCAGTGTGGCCGCTCTCACTCAAGCTAGGCTAACTCAGAGAAGTAACTAGAATGTAGATAACTCAGGTTAACTCTGCAGTGAAGACATAGCCTTACACAATGCAGCCTGCCAGTTTCCCTGGCTTACCTCCTCTGGCCTGCGCATAACCACAGCCTTGCCCTTCCCATTCCTGAAGGCTAGAATAACTGCATATTCTAGCCTCCAGCAATTGTTAGTAATTTATATTACCTCGGTATTTCTTTATTAGGACAGAGAATACCATAAAT
The DNA here is from genome assembly GCF_013100865.1 of Trachemys scripta elegans. Classification (NCBI taxonomy): domain Eukaryota; kingdom Metazoa; phylum Chordata; order Testudines; family Emydidae; genus Trachemys; species Trachemys scripta. The sequence continues at coordinate 15,997,003 of NC_048308.1, read as the reverse complement.
TCCATTGTAATAAGGAAATAGGCAAAAATTGTAAAAATTGCCATGGTGACTACATGCTAGTTTTTAATCAGTCTGAAAAACATTTTGGCTGGGGAAAAACTAGATAGATATCTCATCCTGCTTCCATTGAAAGTCAATGGAAAGACTCCCATTGAAGGAGAATGAAAGTGGAATGGGGCACTGAAAGACTTAAAGGTGAGCAAGATCTACCATTAATTGCTATAACTTTCAGTATATTCAGTGTAAATATTTAAAAACAAAAAATGTATGAAATGTAGACTGATTTTTGTTTCCTCTTTTAAAATTGTTTGCATGGGCTTGGTATTCATGAGAAGTGCCATTTATGGTAAGCGATTGTGGTACCTTCCCCCCAGCTCCCATGATTATAAATAAGCTATATACTGAGATTTAAACAACTACAATATTTCTATAACCAAATGAATATGATACACACTGTAATGGCTTCATCTTTCAGATCTCTTAAATCACCACTGCATCTTTTTATGAGGCCTAGGGGAAAGTCAAAGGTTGTGTTCTTTGCTTTCTTTTGTAAATATGTTACAGTCCATTTCATCCAGAGTCTGGCTCTTTTCACAGCTGGTTGTAGAGTCAGATCTATAGCCTTTATTATGGTTTAAATCACTTAACATCATACTTTGTTTTGTTTTCTGAAACGTGAAGAACTCTGGCCTGTAATATATATACACACAAGTACTGTTTGTTGACTGGCCACGTAAATCACTGTTGTTTTTCCTTTTTGTAACTCACATATGTAAAGGGAAAATGTTTAAAAGTTTTTAATAATGGTTAAATGAAATAATTCCATGATTATTTATTTTGTATCAACATATATTTCTTAGTTGCATAGGCTCTCTTTTTACTAGATGGATACTGGATGCAGTATTATGAGAAGTCAAGTATGACAAGCTATGCTGGTTTCAGAGGAATAAATGTCAGAGACCACTTTTGCTGTCCTATGGTATTCATACTATTATTAGATTATTCATGCTATGTTGTGTCCCTCAGTGGACTCTAGGAGACCTGGACAATCACTTTGTAATTAGACCACCTTGTAGAGACCCACAAAACGACAGCCAAGAGTGACCTTGACAACATCTTCTGTATTGGTGCTAATTTTATTATTTAAGCTGGTTGGGAATTTTATGTCAACATATTTTTAATGGAAAATGTGTTTCCATGGGAAAACCGTAAGTTTTGCAAGAAGTTTTTGCTTTTCTGTTGGGAAAATCAAAATGAAATATTTTGTTTTAGGTCATATCAAGTTGAATTGAAACATTTTGGTTTGCTGAACTGCATTAAATGTGTTTTTGTTTCAGGTCCTGCTGACACTAATCAGTGTCTGCCTGAGCTGTCCCAGGGGAACTCTAGTTCAGATGCCTCCAGGGGTGTATGCAGAAATTTAATGTTGACCCTTTTGGGGCGGGGGAGGGGGAAGCATGTTCTGTGTCCGCCCTGGCCCTAGGAGGAGCTCACTCTTCCCTCCTCCCCATCCCCCAGTAGGAATTCTCTCTTCCCTCATTCTCACCCCAACCCTGGCTTCAGCAGGAGCTCACTCCCTTCCCTGTGGCCCCAGGGCTGGGAGGAGCTTGCGTTCCTCCTGCCTCCACTGCCGGAGGAGTTCTGTGCCCTGATGATTATTGGGGGTGCCCCTACTTGCATGCCCTTTTCCATGCCCCTGGACGCCTCATTCCCCCATTCTTACCAATGGCTAGACTCCCTGCTTAGAAGATTTAGTCTATGTATTGCAATCTCTTTGGTTGCTGATCCACTGTGGTGCATGATGGGAGTTCTATAATTACAGTGCTGTTAAGCTGTCCTACACCAACCTCAGGGCACACTGTTAAGAAGCAGAGCACAGACTTCACATTGGTTGTGGGTTCTATACTTAGAGTGTCTGAGAAGTTGATGGTTGGTGAAATCTAACAGCCTTAACATGGAGTCACAGACAGTCCTCATTGGTACTGCGATCTATCTTGACACCTCGATAAGATAAGATGTCACACCAAAGACATTGCTACTAGCCTATCCTATAATAAATCTATCTAAAGATTTATTAATGAGGAAATGGAAATAAGAGTATTATTTACAGACTTAAGGCAGGTAAACACATACACAGATGTTCCAATCTTAAGTTTTAAAGAGTAATACATTTTTATAATAGGCAAGATCTATGTCCTTTAGGCCTAACCCAAGCCAAGCACTATGAAGCTTTGGCTTATGCTTAGTAATCCTTGCGCCTCAGAGTTCAAGCAGCATACAAGATACAGTTCCATCTTGTTAGAGGTTTTTATTCCTTCCCTCCTCTAGCTTTCAGTTGCAAATTCAGCTGTGTGGAGGAATTCACTTGTCTCCTCTTCATAACCAGTGCAGGGGTGGGAGGGCAGAGTAATCTACAGTCTTGTGTCCCCTGATGTTCCACAATATTTTGTCTGGTGTTGAGAGCCTTCTTTGTCAGGCATGAGATAACACCTGTTGGAAATTAGTATTTCAAACTTGCTAATGCTTCCCTGTGTAGTGACTTACAGAGCAAACACTTAAATATTACTTTATAATATGGGATACAGATATTTTAAATGAGATAAATGCATGCAGCAACTTTCAAGCATTTCATAAACACTAAACACATTCTTATAATTCTAATACCTATTTTAACAATACCAACACATAGGTGAGCCCGACTGGTTCCTGCTATGTATTTGTCAGTGTTCAGTTGAGATCTAGGGGTCTCTGCATAAGATGTCACTTGATTTGCTGGCCTCACAAGTGCATCGTAGGAAAACGGTGGATGTGAGGCAACCAAACTACAACTGTCATGAGGCAATATGGTGGCTCAAGCAGAAGAAGAGATTAATATTGAACTGAGCTGAAACTAAGTATTTTGATTTGGTATGACAAACAAATGAAACATTTCTATTTCGAATGTCAAAAACACATCATTTAAATAACAATAGCTGAAAATAAATATTTAGACATTTCTGAACTAAATGTTTGGACATTTTCATTTGATGAAAAATGCTGATATTCTGACTTTGTCCTAATTCAGGATGCAAATAAATGTCTAAATATTGGAATTTCCCATAAGATGGAAATTCTGATTTTTGATCATTTCTATTCACAATGCAATATCATGACATTCTGCTATGCTTATTTTGTCTCAGTGGTGCTATTTAATAATTATCTCTTCTCCCTTTCCTTTCTTCCTTCTTCCTCTAAGCTATCACTGTGTCTGTCTCTCTTACCTTCTCCACTTTCAGGCACTTGAAGGGGTGGAAAAAGTTTCCAATAGCACCATTCCATTTATTTGGATTTCCTTTACATGTGTCAAGCTGGCATGGAAGCATTCTTAGTAATTTTCAGTCCCACTACACCTGCAGCAAGGTATTTGAGTCTTGGACTAGATTCTGATCTCATTCACACCAGAGTAACTCCATTGTTCACTAGTGAAAGTTCTTTTTTTCCTTACTTTTTTTGTTAGGTCAGGTTCCCCAAACTGTGATACATGTCTCCAAAAACAAGTGACAACAAAATCCTTGCTGTGAAGAGGATAGTCTAATTTTGACACAAGACAACCAGAAGGTAGAGGGGAACAGGAAAGGAGGTACAAGGGTGGCATAATGAACTCACCTAGTAAGTCACAGACATTTTGAACTTTCTGTTTTCTTTTAAGCCAGCTTTCTTCCTCTTTGCTTTTCACAGACTTCGTGGCAAAAGTGAGTTTTCAGGAAGGGATTTGAATGAGGCGAGGAAGGTGTCTTGACAAATGTGTCTGGGGAAAATGTTCCAACCCTAGGAGGATCATAGAAAGGGCATGGAGACACCTGTCAGAGGAAACTTACATAGTATCAAGGCTGCATCATTTACAGAGTGGAGAAGATGAGAGGAAATATGAAAGGAAAATAGTTTAGTGAAGTAGACAGTGAAGTAGTATGATGTATTGGCTTGAAGGCAAAGATAAGATTAAATTCGATCCACAGCACAATGGGGAGCCAGTGAAGTGACTCAGAGAAGATCGGACTGTTGCAGCAATAACACTTATTCTGGAGGGACTGGAGGAGAGTTAGGTAGTATAAAGAAGAGTATATTGCACTAGTCAAGAAAGATGATACAGGGGATTCATACAGGGAAGTCCTATGGCCTGTGTTATGCAAGAGGTCAGAGCAGGGCCGGCTCCAGGCACCAGCCTAGCAAGCAGGTGCCTGGGGCGGCCAATAAAGAGGGGGGCGGCACATCCAGCCCTTTCGGCGGCAATTTGGCGGCGGGGCCATCACTCCCTCTGGGAGCAAAGGACCTGCCGCTGAATTGCCGCTGTAGAGCTGCCGCCGCAATCGCAGGGTTTTTTTGGGTTTTTTTTGCGCCCTGCATGGGGTGGCAAAAGTGCTAGAGCCAGCCCCGGGTCAGAGTAGACAATCACAAGGGTCTTTCTGGGCTTAAAAATCTATCATCCCATGATGAAGGATTTAGTCTTTGGGACACAGATTTTATAAGTGTTTTGTAGGTAGAAGTGACCACCCTTGGTCATAGGTTGCATGTGGGAGTAGAAGAAGAGGGAGGAGTCAAAGACGACCCCCAGGTTATAGGCCTAGGTGACATGGATGAAGAGGTCTTAGCCGACTATAACAGAGACTGGAGATTAAGAAGAAGGTTTGGGAGGTAAGATTTTTAGTTCAGCTTTGGCCACGTGGAGTCTGAGGTGACAACTTGCTATTTAACAAGGGGGGAGGGATAGCTCAGTGGTTCGAGCATTGGCCTGTTAAAGCCAGGATTGTGAGTTCAATCCTTGAGGGGGGCCACTCAGGGATCTGGGGCAAAAATCAGTACTTGGTCCTGCTAGTGAAGGCAGGGGGCTGGACTCAATGACCTTTCAAGGTCCCTTCCAGTTCTATGAGATAGGTACATCTCCATATATTAAAAACACGAGACAGGGAAAATGGAATGTCCCAAAAATAAGGTTGCCCCTAAAAAGTGAAGTTTCTGCCCTTTTATGAAACATGGCAACCACCACCACCCACACCAAAAAACATCCTGGCTTTACTTGTGTGATTTCACACAAGTTTTGGAAATGAGCCCAACTCGAGAGTCTGTGGGTTTTGCAAAGCAGGGCCCTATTTTATCCAAACACCAAAACTGCTGATGTTTAGAAGGGAGAAGAGAAGATAAAAGCTTGTGGTTTTGGCCCCCCCCTCAGTGTTTTTCAGTGCCTGAGCCTAAATATGCAGCATGTGCCCTTCCCCTCCAATTGTGCAAGTTCATTCTTGATTTCTTACTTCTTTCATTTTCTTGCCTGTGGGGTAGGTGGATCTGCTACATTGAGGAAAGATGAGTAAACTTGACCTGAAACTTAACAGATGGTAAACATACTGGTTGCAATTGCATACTTAGACATCAGATTTAATTATTAAACCACATCTCTCAACAAAGCTGCAGTGACCTAGACAAACTTCATGGCCTGCCTTGGGAAGTGAGTGGGAATGGACCAGAATATGGAGCCAGTCACTTCATCATGAAGCCATTTTTAAAGAGCTTATGTTCCTTCCCAACCCATCTATCACTGGCTAGTTTCTTCTGAGACCACAGCTTACTCCATTTTGTTGGTGGGTGTCACACTCACCTCTGATAGCACCTCCTCCTGGTCACTTTGGGGATAAGTTCTAGCCAGCTATGCTTTCCTCTAGCAGTTTTTCTCCCATTGTCCTCTTGGCCTGCAGACCCCTTTCACTCTAGGAACTGCAGCCCCCTCTTTGTGGCTCAGCCCTCTGGCAAGGTCACTGCATTGTTCCCCCTTCTGGGGATGGAGGAGGGGGACCAAGGTCCCTGTGGAACAAAAAGTCCCAGGCAATCCACTAGCCTTTACCTGGTCTATGCCATGTCCTCAGTGACTGGTAGGGGAACCTAGGTCCACTCCCTACTCCAGGTTCCAGCTCAGGTGCCCTCCAATCAGCAGCCAAGGCCTGCAGTGTCTTACCTTGCTGCTTTCTCCTGAGCCTTTCCTACATTCCTGACCCCCCCACTTCTATGGGTCCACTAGCCTTCCAATTTCCTCAGGGAATAACTGTGGACTAACCTGTATAGTCCCATAAACAACTCCTTTCTTCCAGATAGCAACTGAAGCCTACAGCCCCTTCTGTGGCCAGCTACCTGGCTTTATCCAGGCTCCTCCTGTTCCTGTCCAGCTGAGCCTCATTTAATCAACCACTGGTTCCTCCTGCAGGTGCAGCCTGGGGAGTTAATTGGTTCACCTGCCACCTTAACGCTTTGAAGCCTTGTGTGGGAGTGATATCCCATCACAGTGGAACACTGCTCAAATGAGAAAGGTCATTGAAGTGCGGAGTCCAGGAAACCAAGATACTGAAGCTAATAGTGATAGAATGGGTAAGCTGGAGTCAATACAGTTTCTGATTTTTGGGAATAGCCTGCGTTTTACTAGTATGTTAATAGTATATCTGAATGGAGAGCCAGTAGACTCTGAAGTTTTGCCACTATCACCATATTTGTTGTATGAATCTTGCTTTTTTAAAACTCACATTTCTGATTTCTAAATCCTGAACAGATTTTCTGCATTTTGTTCTTCTATAAAATCATAATTTAATGAGTTTCATGACATGAATAAACACTTTGGGTGAAATTCACCTCCTTTTCTTCTATTCTGCACAGTCTAAATAAACAGATATCATGTAGGAAACTACATGGTGGATGGAATCCATCTCCGCCCCCACCCCATCCCCCAACATGTGAGAAGCATGAAGGTAGTCCATAGATCCTCCCTGTCCAATATTCCAGCTCCTGCACTAGAGTTGCAAGATCCGTGCTCTGTACTTGGTGGTTTGTAGCCCCTAGATCTCCATAAGCATGGACCCAGTGGCAAGATCCCACTTCCAAACCTTCTCTGTCCTATATAGAGCTGATATGGAGCATGGCTTCTCCATGCACAAGGGTTGCTGAATCCTTCTGCATTCACACTGTGCAGCTGCTCAGAGCTCTGCTATACTGAGGGCCTTCTGTAGCCCCTTCTCAACTGCAGGAGAAACCTCCTTTGCCTTCTACAGTCTGATTTACTGACATTACGAAGGTGGATTCCCTCTACATTTTAGTATAGGTTGCCCTGTGGAGTTCAGAGGGTTGTATCAGGACTTCCTCTCAGTGCCCATGTGGAGATTTTTAACTGGGGAAAAGTCTTTCTTATTATTTCATTGACAAGTCACAGTATGGCATTAAAATCACAATAGGAAACCAAATATTTCAAACCTGCTAGGAGTCTTCAGACTGGTAGCCAAGAGCTTTGTTTTTAATCATTCTCTACGTGATGAAATGTGATAGGTTTTTGTTGTTGTTTTGTTTTTTGCTATTCTTTGCAAAAATAGCATCAGAGCATTAACCTAATGTTTAGAAGTTCAGAAATTAAGCACCCAATTTTTAGGAAATTAAGCATCAACTTTCAGCAACATCTTCAATACCATCCACTCTACATGCAGGTGTGCATGGTCTACAGGTCAAAAGAAAAGAGGCAGCAGCAAAAGAACAATGATGCCCCCCATGTGCTTCTGTGGCATTAGATGAGTCAATCCATCAAGAAAATCAGTCTAACACCAGGGAGACCGAGAGGGATCACGTTGTAGTTTTCCTGTATCAGCAGTAGTGTCTCTATTGTTGCTTTTTTAAAGTTACCTTCAAGGGAGGCTTAGGGCATGATTGAAATGCTAGTTATTGCAATTGCTGTGGAACAATCAGTCGTCATGAGTGATTCAAGGAAAGCCTGATTCTGGGCTCTTTTGACATTTTCCTTTGACTGATAGTGATTGTTAAGACTACTCAGTGTTTTAAGAGCTAACAGGATGATTGTTTGCTATTTCTTTATGAGAACCATGTACTGAATGGTAGAGAGAGAATTTTCATTGTGATTATAATTGCTCAGTGTGGAAATATTTGTTCTTAACCAACTAATTCCCAGGCATTCCTTTATCTTACTTAGATTGTGGTTGATCCCTTTCCAAATATAAATTCTTATGGATTGTTTTTCAAGGGCATCATTGGGTGTGTTGAGCATTCAAGCATCCATGCAATGTTACTGCACACATATCGCCATAATTGTGATGAATCATCATTCCTGTTGTTAAAGTTTTACAGCAAGACTTTAGGCTAAACAAGAGTGGGAGAGGTTTATTTAGAGATCAGAAAAACAACACCCTGGATGTGTTACACGGGTAGGTTCTTTGCCGCAAATATGCAGTTCATTTCATTTTAATAAGACTTAGTAGGACATTTCAAATGCTAAATGATGGTGATGGTACAGCAGTCTATCAAAATATATAGGGTGATATTCACTGCAAGTTTGTGCCAGCATAAGGCTCCTGCACTAGAAAGTCTGCTGAAGCAATAGTTTGCAGCAGTACACAGCACTCTCAAACTCTGTTGCAATGCGGGAAGTGATTTAAATGACCAGCCCTGTCCACAAAACGGTTGCTACTGACTGGGAAGGGGTCCTGGCCAGGGTAAGTGGAGGACGCACTTGTTCAGAGCCTCCCCACACCATTCTCTGCTAGTAGGACTCCTTTGGAAACCCACGCTATAAATTAAATCCCTACCCCTCCCTGCAGAAACCCAGCTGCTCTTTCTCATTGTGCATCCCGGAGCTAGCCCTAGGTAACTGGCCCATAACTGTTAATTCATGAGTATGCTTAAAATTGCTTAGTCCTCAAGAGATGTTTTAAATAATCCACTGGGATGTTTAGAATTTAGATGAAACCCATATATGAGATTTTATCTGTGGGCTGGTCCCTTGAGCGTCACAAGAAGATGTTGCCTTCTGATCCATTAGCAAACATCGATGCAAAAATTCACCCGAGCTCGCAAGCTCCTATTACCATTGTGGAAATACAGAATTCTGGGGCTGTGTTTTATGCTCTGTTGTATCAGTTAAGGGGCCAAGAAAACACAGAAAGGTGCTAAGAAATAAAAAATTCCTCTGAACTTGGGGATTACCAGACTTCGATCATGCCACTTGAGTCTGTAATGCTGAAACACAAACCATTCTACCTCTCCCCAAACCCAAACTTTTTCAAACTTTCCTTCTTACTTGTAACGTTTTTCTCCCCGACCCTCTCCCTTGTTCAATTCTAAGGTGACCAAAATTCCCTTATTCTGGGTGGCTTGCCCTACTTTCCCCAAACCCTAATCCATTCATGTGATCATTATCACTCGCTTGGGTAACTGTAACTACCTCTTTTCTGCTGCATCCTAGCTATGCTCTCAGCTTGTACAAAATTCAGCCACATAATTACTCACTTGATGCAGGATAATTGACCATATCACTGTCTTCTGTACTGAAAGAGCTTTACAGGCTTCTGGTAAAAGAGCGGATCAATTGGAAGATCCTGCAGCTTATGTCTGGCTGTGCCCTGCTTTATCTTCATGACCTTAGAGCAAGTCTAACTTGCTTTGCCATTAACACTGTAATCCTTTGTCCATTTCATATCACCACATACATTACAAACAAAGACAATACTGTTGAAACATTACTTAAGTTCAAGAAAATGTAGCATATTTAGTGTCCTTAGTACAGGTTTTCATAATGACATTTAATATAGTAATGAAGTTTTCACTTCTATAGTGTCATCCATCACTGGCATCTCAAAGCTCATTATTAATATTAATTAAACTTCACTACTATGTACTGTAACCCTGTAAGGTAGGTGGCATGATACCCATTTTACAGACTGTGAAACTAATGCATAAATGGGAGTAAGCGATTTTCCCTACTCCTGGAGAACCATTAGAACTAGCCATGATCTGATTCTTGGAAATTTAACCCTTAAAAATAGAGCTTTCCAGGACAAGCAGCTCATTCTTCAGTCTACCTCTGGTGGCCTGAACCAGTCCTTGTGTCTCTGCCTGGGGTAGCAGAGCTCTTTGCTGTGGTAAAACTGGGACAGGGAGTGTTGTGGCCAATAGGGGGACCTTTCTAACTGCAGCAGCTGTTCAGCTCCTCATGGTAAGTTTGAGATTCTGAATAGCATAGGTTGTACATTTTCTCTAGACTGTTTGATTAGGTGTCTATTATTGACTTATTACCAGTGCTGAAAACACTAGTTGGTAGCTCCTCTCCCTGAATTCTTTATTTTTAGTTGACATATGAAAAAAATTAAGTACAGGGTTGTTTCCCCCCACCCACCCTGTAAATTTGCTTATCAGTGTACGAAACAGAGTCTGACACAGTCTCTGACTCAAAGAACCCACATTCTAAATCATACAGATATTAGGCAGTGGGTATTATTATACCCCCTTTACAAGTAAGCAGACTGTGACTGAGAGAAGTTGGCCAAGGTCACATGATCCTGCTGTTGGTGCTGTACAGATGGATCGCTGTGCCTACGCAAAACCGCATTACAGTCAACATAGATCTGCATGGGCTCACGGATCTGTCCATGCTAATCTGACTGTAGGATTAGGGCTGATGTTTCTGGAGAAAAACGTGATTCTTGACTCCCAGTTCTCGGATCTAACCAACAGGCCAAAATTTGCTCTTGGTTACACCAGAGTAAATCCTGACTAACTCAGCTTAAATGAATGCAGATAGCTGGATTGATAATGGTGTAAATGCAGAATTTGACCCCAAATGTGCTAATTGAAATGTACCCTTTCTAGTTAGAGTAATAATAGACATTAATCTTTTGAAAGACCTTACTAAAAGTATTTCCCTTTCTCTCTTCTGCTGTACAGTGATATTAAGTTTTGTAATCTTGAAGTAAAGACAGTTTTAGACTCCTTTGTACTCAGGTTTAAGTGTACAGTAAGTTATATTTTACCTGTCTGTCTCTGTGGAAGAAAAGCTTTAATTTACATCTCAATTTAATTATGTCCCATGCACACTGTACCTCAAAATGCACGATGAGATGATAACATTTCTTACTTATCATGCTTACCTGCTTTATGGGAGGAGTTAGAGGCTGGATCCGCTAGTGTCTGCATAGCATTTTGAGTACCATTATTAAAAAAATATGTGAAACAAAATTTTTAATAAATACCTTGTAATAATAATTGCTGAGCAATTATAGTTAAAAGAAGGACACAAGCAGAATTGAAGCCCCATCCTGCAAATTGAACCCCCGTGTCCATATAAAATTCCACTGACACGAGTGGGGCTCTGTGGCGGGATCTGGCCACATGTATCGTTATACCATTGTTAGCAAAAATCAATCTTTAATCTGCATTGTCTCATGGGTAATGTTGTTATATGTCACAGCACAGTGAAGATCTAATAGGTTACTGAAAACCAAGTGTGTGAGAGCTGTCATGAGTTTCACTAAACTAATGGAGATTCCACAGTTATACATTATAATTGGTAATGCTGTCCTTGCAGTGACTTCCCAGGAGGGCTTTCTTACAGGCTGTGACTGCCCAATAGATTGAATGGAATCTGAGTAAACAAAATTCTCAGCTTTACCACAGGTCCCAAGGCTCTGGCTCCATTGGTATCCTTGCTTTGCTTGCTTGGTCCAATCCTTGTTACCCATGCATGCACAGCCGAAACCTTAGCAGCTACAGTAGGATAGGAAAACGAAGCTATAGAATCTGCAGAGCTCACACTGAGTTCCCTTAACAGATTATTTATTTACTTCCACGCTCTCCCGGGTGAGCAAGACTGTATGAGTGGTATGAAATATTTTAAAATTGTTACATAAAGATACCACGCCTTAGCTACATGTTCTGGAAAAGACTAGCACAACATCACCTTTTTATCTCCTTTTTTTTTTTTTTCCAGAATGCATGCTTTAAAGTTGTTATCGCATGACACACAAATCATGTTCTGTCTAGTTATATGTCATCTCATCAGGCTGGCCATAAGTATGTAGAACTGAAAATGACATATTTGTCATGGTGCATCCAAGTGCTCATTTGAAGCTGAAAACATGACCTCAGGGTAGCAAGTTCTGAGTCACACACAAGGGGTGATGTTTATCCTGTGCAGGTAGATGATTTTAGACTATTTTGATTCCCCCTGTGATTTCTTGTTTTTATGTTGTCTGGATGGGTTCCCTAGTGGATTTCATTTTCCTGTAATCTTCAGTGCCCTCTGCATGCTTACTAATCCTTCATCTTCTGCCCTGAAAACTTGATCTCTCATTTATGTAAATTCCTACCCTCCTCATTTGTTAGCTAAGCAAAGCAAAACAATTGGTAAGCTATTTTCTTCCATCTTGGTGGACACTGTTAGCCTGATGCAGTTATTCCAGCAGAGCATGACTGAAGTGAGACTCCCTGTGCAAATTATACACCCACCAGAGTGGAAAAGCATGAATGGTATGCATCAGGGTCTTCAGTGTAAAAATCCAGGAGTAGTACTAGTGCCTTCATGGATGTGTGGAGCCTGATTGGTACTTCTAAGAAGGTACTTCTAAGGACCATTCCTCAGGCTTGGCCAGGAGTTACTATGCAGCTGTGGAAGGATAATGTTGCTGATAATAGGGACATATGGCATGTGTCCTGGCCATTTCACTTCTCAGGCAGATTAATATTGACCCTGACAGAAATAATTGGCATAGGAGAGAGTACTTGGGGTTGCAGCCAATCTGAATACAGATCCATATTTAAAACTGCTTTTCCCCTTTTTGATCTGATTTGAGGAAAAGGAAAAGCAATGCCAGTGCAAATTTATGGACAGGATATCTGATGAGAGAAATTGCAAACTGATGTTAATAAGTCCAAGGGCATTATACTCCAGTGAACTTGCAAATTGATGTTAATGCAGATTAATGTGCTCTCATGCCTGAGGTAAATCTGCTCAGGGCATGAATTTGGCCTTAAACTCAGACTATGTTCATTCATTTTTTGAAAAGGTTTCTCCTCCATAAAGATGTTCGTGTTGTGCGGCCTACTCATAAAGAATCATATGCCACTGCAAATACCAGAAGTACAGGAAGGTATGTGATAGATAATGGTACAACAGGTCAAAGAACGTCTATCAGCTTTGGTATTTCAGTAATGTGCCCTATGCGGCAGCCCTGTATTCAGAGACATTGCTCCAGGAAAGTAGGTCCAGGAAAGTGACACTTAAGGGGGTGATATTTGAACTCTCAATGGAATTGACCTACATGGAGACATATTTCTTAGAATGCTGTTTTTTGTTAGAGGGTTTGGTGCTTCTAGAAGGGAGCAACATGAGATACTAGGTAAAATGGGGTATTTGGGAAATACTTCTCAAGCCCAGCTCCAGTGTCTAAGGAAGGCTAGTGTCTTCCTTGGCAATCCCACCATTGTTCAGTGTAACTGTAAATTATGAATCATTATATTAGATTCAGACATCTTGTTTCTGCATATTATTGCCTACAAGCCCCTGTGCTTCCCACCAATGAGTGTTTATCAAATGATAGCTCTCATGCTTGGCAACCTTGCTTAAGGCTAGATTGCTGTGTGTAGCCACAGCCCTGAGTGGGGAAGGGGGTGCAGAGTAGTAGGTAGGGCCCTACCAAATTCACGGACCCTGAAATCTGGCAGATTTCATGGGGGATACTAGGGTTTCTCAAATTGGGGGCCCTGACCCAAAAGGGAGTTGCGGTGGTATTGCCACCCTTACTTCTGCACTGCCTTCAGAGCTGGTGGCCAGAGAGCAGCAGCTGTTGGCCGGGTGCCCCGCTCTGAAGGCAGCGCCCCGTCAGCAGCTGCGCAGAAGTAAGGGTGGTAATACCATGCCATGCCACCCTTACTTTTGTACTGCTGTCTTCGGAGCTGGGCGGCCGGAGAGTGGCGACTGCTCACTGAGGGCCCAGCTCTGCAGGCAGCAGCGCAGAAGTAAGGGTGGCAATACCATACCAGGCCATCCTTACTTCTACACTGCTGCGGGCGGTGGCTCTGCCTTCAGAGCTGGGCTGAAGGCAGCCCTGCCACCACCAGCAGCGCAGAAGTAAGGGTAGCAGTACCACAACCCCACCCCCCTACAATAATCTTGCGACCCCACCCCCACAACTCCTTTTTGTGTCAGGTCCCCTACAATTACACCACCATGAAATTTCAGATTAAAATAACTGAAATCATGAAATTTACTATTTTAAAAATCCTATGACTGTGAAATTGACTAAAATGGATCGTGAATTTGGTAGGGCCTGATCTATAAGGAATCTGGAGGAGGGATTGTACCTCCATAAAGCACAACCCTACCCCAAACTCCCCAGTATGCAGGGATAATGTATGTGCTATACCATCCCTTAGGATGCTTCCCTGGTGCACTCAGCCAGCTCCTAGGCCCACTATGGAAGGGGGACCTTGGCTCTGCTGCATCCTACTTTCCTCTACCTACCTCTGGAGGGTTCTTGCTTTGGGGGAAGTAGGCCCTATATTCCCCTGAGCACGCCTCTCTCGTCTGTGGGAGCATAAGGAAGGGAAATCTCCTTGTGTCCTCCCTGCCCCTGCACACCTGAACTGTGGTCAGGGACCTTCTGGCTATTGAATGACCTGCGTTTATAGTACCTAGCATGCTGTTGGCACTGGGACTAGCTGAAATCTTTTAACAACACTTTTTTTGGGGGGGGGTGAAACATCTGTTTTGATGATTATTTTGTTGGGAAGTTTGAGAGAGACCAACTCATCCACCCCAGACTAGTAGAGTGAGGACTTGAACCCAACTTTCCCATCTGCCATATGAGTGCTTTAGCCACTGGGCTATTGTCTATTTTGTGCATCTGTGTGTCTGTCTGTCTCCTGCCAACAGCAGGAAGGCAGTGAAGAATTCCCATTAGGGACGGGGGAAGTATTCTTTGCTTGCTGATGTTGTTGCTTCCGAAAGATTGATTATCTTTTCTTTGATAATGTCAATATTTCTTTCTCTCTGTTTTTGAAGTAATGCTTTTCCTTCTCACTGTGCTCAGGGTTATTAACTGGCGCAATAGGAAGTGTTTCAAATGCTTACATTTTGTCAGTGCAAAGGTTCTTCTTGTGTAACAGCTACCAGAAAATCAGTTAGCATAGAGCTTTTTGAGGCTTATTGTGGCTGTGACTTGAATCTCCCATAAGGCTTGTGAATAAGCCAGACCCTTCTGTGAAAGTTTGGTCTTATAGTTCCTTTGGAAATTTTAGCCAGTGCCTTAAATTTAATTCATTTTAAAGGCAGATACTGAATGTAAATAAAGGCTGATTGTCCTCAGTGTCCTGTAACAAATCAGAGGTTACGTAGGACTTCAGGCTATCATTCATGACACTGCACACCGTGATCTCAGCAGCAGCAGGAATTAGAACTCTGGTCTTTCTTCTGCTAAAGCACAGGTCTTGACCACTTGAGATAAAGGCAGGGCTGAACTGGGGTGCTGTGCAACCTGCCTTTAGCTATCTTCACAGCCCCCCCAAGCCTCCTCACCCAGCCACCCAGTTCATATATTGCTGATGAGATTAGTTTTCCCCCAGTAGAAGGTTACAGTGCAACAGTTCCACCAGGGAGTTTTCCCATTTTACAAAAATAATCCCACAAACAAAACTACAAAGCTTGGTGTGAATAATAATATTCACAAAGCATCTAGGGTACTTGTGATAGTCTAGGAATATCCTCTCAAAAAAGCTATGCTGCTCTCTCTTATCTCTGCCATTCATGAGATGACCCATTAAAGGCCTTGGGAGTTTTGTCATGCATTTCAGTAAGAGACTGGATGACATTGAAGGCCTCTGGAATTTTGTCATGCATTTCAATAGGATGTGGTGTAGGGACAGCGGCAAGGACAAATATTGCTTTAAGTCATCTTTTCTGATACCTGTGTTTTCAGGATGTTGAATGATCTTGCCTAGCCCTTGCCAGCCATAAGTGAGACAAGTCTCAGCACTGCTCTAAGTGATGTTCTGGTAGCAACAGTGGTTTAGTGTGATGGATAGAGTAATGTGCTGGTTTAACACCGAGAGACCCCGGTTGTCGTTGGGCAGGATCGAACCTGGGGTCTCTGGAATTTAGTGCATGAGCCTCTACTGCATGAGCTAAAAACCAAGTGGCTGTTAGTGAAGGCTGTAGAGGTGTATGGGTTACATATTTCTCCTAGCTGAGGAAGCGCATCCGGAGCTTCAGAGACTTCCCAGTTAAAATCCTCAATGAGCCCCCACTTGTAAAGCCAACCGACCCCAGTTGTCAGTGGGCAGGATGGAACCTGGGACCGCTGGAACTAAGTGCATAAGCCAACTGGCTCTTAGTTAAGGGTGTAGAGCAGATTCATTAATCTCTCTCTAAGTGGTCTCAGTACCACTAGTTGGGACAGAACACCACACCCAGGAGGTCTGTGGGTTATACTGCGACTTAGGAAGGTCTGGTTCCAAGTCTCAGCTTGGTCACAGACACCCTCTTTAACCTCAAGCAAGTCACTTAATCTACCTTGTGGCTCAGCTGCCTTTTGGTTTTATGAAAACAAAACAAACAAAAAACTATTTCCCTCTTCACAGACAGGCTGTGAGGGTAAAATACGTCAGTGATAGTGATGCACTCAGATATTATGAAGATGAGCGCTGTATAAGCACCTAGATAGGGGTTGTCAACCAGCCCAGGATAGATGGGCTGCAGCTTACTTGGCTAAGCCTCCCTAACGTAAGCCTCCCTAACGTAAACCTCTTTTTGTGGGGACTAGGAGGGGGCCAGGGTAGAGCTGTGTTGGCAGCTCTTTGTTATTCAGGGAAGGTCCTTTGTCAGGAGTAATCCTCAGGAGCAGTTTCTATCCCTTTTGGATCTATCTACGCCACTGGAGGACATAAGAGGCTGAGGTGCAACAAAAAATTGGCCACAATATTTGTACTATCATTAAGGGCTCAATTCTACATGCCCTCTGAATGTGGTACTTCCGTTGAAATCCATAAAAGTTCAGGGCATTGAGGGCTGGCAGGCCAAGGCCCTCTGTCCTTACAGATTTAGAGTATATAGGTGCACATTTCCAAAATGTTGCATGGAGTCAAATTATGAAACCATGTAACTCATGGTTAGTATAATTAGTCCTTCTCCTATAAATGATGGTGCTCTTGAAATGCTGTTTTTTCTCTGCAGGTGGCAAGTACACCTCTACCACGATATAACGTGACCTGATATAACACGAATTTGGATATAACACGGTAAAGCAGTGCTCCGGGGGAGGGGGGGGGCTGCACACTCCAGTGGATCAAAGAAAGTTTAATATAATGCAGTTTCACCTATAACGTGGTAAGATTTTTTGGCTCCTGAGGACAGCATTATATCGGGGTAGAGGTGTATTGTCATCGTTCCTCTGAGAACTGTTCACCTTTTAAACAGCCTTCATTGTACTCCTGCTCGAGAATAATCGCCTTTTCTTTTGCTCCTTCATCCTTACTGATACATCAATGATAAGCAAACTCTTTAGCAGTTACAATTTCATAGGAGCTTTCCTAGATTGCAGAACACTGGGTTTCTCAGATGCCATGCGTTCAGTCAGACACAGCTTGGAAGCGTCTCAGTGCTTTTAAACCTGACTTGTTAATGTTTCTACATTAATTCTAAATATTGTATTTTACGGTGTGAATTCTTGTAGGTTTTTAATGTCTTCCCATTTTTCCGTGCTGCTGTGAGCCCTTAAATCTCTATATTACAGAATTAGAAAATACACGATGCACAATTAGATATGGGATGAACTTACTAATTTAAATAAAACTGTGAAGTCCACTTATTATGTGCACACTTAACCTCTTAGGTAACAAAACAAAAGAAAAGGAGAAAAATGAGCAAATGTTAACACTAATGTAGACTCAAACTTTTGTTTTTTACTATAGACTTGTATTCTATTGTATCTCACACACTAGGTACTGGAGTATTTCATACCAAAATTTAAATTGATAAGTCTTGTTTGACCATAAATATGCACAAAATTGCACAAGTGACTCACAAAAGATCTTAAAAATGAGGGAACAGTCAGTTTCTAAACATCTAATCATAGCACCTCTTGAAATCTCCAAAAATCGAATTGTCTTTGAAAAGAAGAAGTGTAAAGCCCTTTTAAGTACATTTGTTTCCAGACCAGGATTTCATTTTATTTTTTTGTTGCTTCCAGATTAATTAAGACCTTTAACAGAAAATTATTAATTACATCATCACATCTATATAATAGAGTTCACTGTAGTTATGTAGGAGTCACTGGTATTCAAACGACATCTTTTGATGAAGTAATCGGACTGCTTCTGGGGCCTGTTTCAGCTGCTATGGGCGTGCTTCAAATGCAAATTACTGCCAAATGGATTCTTTCTAAATTCCAGCCAATTAAAATACATTTAAAGTGCAGCTGGTGGAAAGCAAAAGACCTACAATTGTGCAAGAAACTTTAGGGCAATGAGATAAAATCCCCAAGTTTGGCTAACAAGATTATTAAATAATGCATTTTTGTAGAAGTGGAGAAACCAAACAAAGAGCTCTCCTAAGCTCCAGTCAAAAGCAAAGATGACACTTTTAGCACTACCTTAAAAGAGACAAAGCAGGGAGTGTGTTTGTTAGGGTGTCAGTTTTCTAGTCCTGGCTCTTTAAACCATGTAAGTTTGGCAGCTTGCCCTATGTGGTGCTGCATACAAATATTGACAGAACACAGTGGTATTTGTTAAACCCGTTCTTGAGAAGCGAGTGATTAAAACTCTGAAGGAAGATCTGAGAACCTCAGACATTTTTTGTCCTCAATAACGTTATAACATTTACAGAATGAAAGAGAAAATACTGAGTTTGGTAAAATGAAAACATTGACCTTCCATTTCTGCTTTGCCTTGTAGGTAAGGACAGATTTTTGTTTGTTTTAAATCTTATGATAAAAAAAGAGCTTACATTTAGCACACTGAAAAGTGCTGTTAGCACTTTTGATTTAATCCTGTGATTTGGGAGGAAGCTGTGTGACAGTATATGTAAATAGACAGAAGATGTTACCCAGTAACTATGTACCATCAGCGTTAATGTTACGTACTGTACCTTTTTCTCAGTACTGTTCCAGTGTCCGATAGGTGCTTACAGACATCTTTAATATTCATTTATAATTTAATGTCTGGTATTTTCCTGACAAGTTCCCAGCTGTATTCTGTCTAGTTGTATCAATAGGGGGATTTCAGAATTTGCTGCATGTACCGTACTTTTGAAAAGTTATTCTCTCCGCTATCTAATTGATCGTTGTCATTCTAGTATTCAAATGCAAACCAAGGACTTCTAAAAATGTGTCGCCTGCTCTTTCTTTCAACTTTAATTAGTTGTTTTATCTGAGAATATTGTCTTCGTCTTTTCTGGTATTTTAAAAGAAACAGCTGAAGTTGCATTAATGAAAAGTGTATATTACACTATTTAAAATGTGTAAATCATTATAAATCATATCTGATTTCATTTATTACATTCTGGTGTACTGTAAATATGAATGTCTGCAGGGACTTGAAGACAGTATTGGTTTATACCAGGGGTTCTCAAACTGGGAGTTGGGACCCCTCAGGGGGTTGTGAGATTATTACATGGGGGGTCGTGAGCTGTCAACCTCCACCCCAAACCCTGCTTTGCCTCTAGCATTTATAATGGTGTTACATATATAAACAAGTGTTTTTAATTTATACGGGGGAGGGGTCAAACTCAGAGGCTTGCTATATGAAAGGGGTCACCAGTACAATAGTTTGAGAACCACTGGTTTATACTCATCATTTCATCTCAGCACTTTAAATCATCTGAAATTCCAGATTGATGATTGCTATTTCAACACATTATGGTCCGTACTCTTTGGCTTCACTTTTGCTAACTGTGAGCAAAGAATCTTGCACATTTCATGGTATGGGATCACATTTCAGCAATAGGGATTCATTAAATGTGCCTTGGTAATCGTTAATGTGCAAGTAGCACTGAGCATATGCCAAGCTGAGACTTTAAGAAAAGCTTCATGTGCCTACTGACAAAATAAATGCTGGTTAGTCTGTGGAATAATAGTTTAAATGTATTTTGCAACAAACTTCAATGTATGAGTTCAGCTATCATATGACAATATGTCTGGTGAAGGAAAAAATTAGTAAATTCAAGAAATACATATTTAAATTCCCTACATTAAGGGCCTTGATTTTGCAAGCTTTACTCATTAAACTAATCCCATTGAAGTGGATGGAACTATTTATTTGGCCAGGTACAACACATCATTAATAACTACTACAGAATTGGGGTTCAAAGAATGTATGTAAATAATATTTATTATGGGCTATGGTGAGATACAGAAATAGATACATTAAAAAAAACCCACACGCCCCAAATCCTGCAAAGACTAGTGTACCCATTTAACTTTAGACAAGTCTTTGCAGGATTGAGTGAAAGTCTTTTTGAAGATAAAATGCAATTGAAAAGCCTTGAGAAAGATGGAAGGATAGGTGGGGAAATGGGTCAGCAACTCGTTGAAAAAGCAACAACAACCCGCCTCTGGTAGCACCAACATACCCAGATCTCTAATCCCACAGCAAAAGCTACTTTCATGTTGCCATCTTCTATATTTACCCACCTTCCTAGAATCCACTGAGATGCTAAATATGATTATGATTATTGTTAAAGGACAAATTGAAAAAGCTACTTTTTTAGGGGGGTTATGAAGGATAGTAGGAAAAGGTGCCGAGAAGCTAGTACATGGATGTCTGAAAAATGGGTTAATTCCTCTGACACTTGGATTGTCATTATTCTCTTTACCAGGAGTCTCAGAAAAGACTTGTTTCAAACTGAGACTTTGTCCCAAATGAAGAGGCTTGATCCAGTTAGTGCAAACCAAGAACTGAATTTAGCCCTTTCTATACAAATGTTCTTCTTGTCCTGGACTTTTCTGTAAACTTCCCTTACACACATGGAGTGATTGGTGTCTCTGGCTTTGATTCTGTATGTACTATATCTGTTCCTTCAAGGGGGGAAAAAAGAAAGAGTTGGTTAGACAGTGTTGAGACAAACAGGCAAGAGAGATCTATTGCTACTTCTACATTCCCTGCTCTATCTTCATATCATATTAGCCATTGGCCATGGTATTAGTATCAGAGATCCGAGCCCCATTGTACTATGTACTGTACAAATACAAAGTGCGAGCCAGTCCCTGCCCTGAAGAGCTTACGGTCTAAACTCATTTTGAACTCAGAGTTATAAGTTTGAGGGGGATGCAGTTGTATCTTTGTGCATAACTAAGGAGCTGAATCCCTGCTTTACATGAAAAACACAGCTCATCCTCAACTATGGAGTCATGACTGGCACCATCTTAAGACACAGAGCAGGAGGAGAAGCAGAGGTTGGTAGATGCTAGTATTGATCCTGCACCTCAAACTTGGTCTGACTCCAATAGGAGTTTGGAAAGTGGAATCAGGTCTTATGTTTATAATAGCAAGCATATGTGATCTTACTCTTTTCTGGAGCTTATGCTCCCTCCCTTGTGCAGTATTATATCGATTACTCTACTGCTGCTGCAGCCACTACTTCTTCATGTCTTTGACAGACCAAACATGAAAGCCCTCATGTGTGAACATATCCTCCTTTCCTTTATCAAAAGACTAGAGCTATGAAAAAATTGTCACTCTGCAGCACAACAGATGCACTGCTTTTCATAATAATGAAAAGGAAAATATTATTCAGAATCAAGAGTTATTATTTTATTTGATCATCCCCTTCTAATGGCTGGTCCATGTTAGAGGATAAGGGTGAAAGCATGACCCAACTGAAGTCAATGGCAAAACACCCATTAACTTTGGTGAGGGAGGATTTCACTTTAACTGCTAGCAGTTAATAGAGTTGCTTCTTTTGCTCTAGTGATCAAGGCGTATGCTTTTAGTGTTGAATGTCCCAAGTTCAAAACCCTTCAGATGACTCACCCATACACTTATAGGCTCAAAGCCAGAAACAAATAAACTGAGATGAAATGGGAGACCCAGAAGATGGTATTAACTTAGAATAAATTTTGGGAGTTTTTTAATGGACTTTTGTTTACTTTCTTTAGTTGCTTAGGATTCTGTTATTTACCAGGAAAGAGGATGGTGTTCAGAGCAGAAAAGCTATTAGAGTAAAATTTCTCACCATAATTTGCCAGGTTTTGCTATATTTTTTTCTAAATCAAAGGTGTGAAAATCTGTGGTGTTTGGTGAAAGATGGCAAAATTCTACTTTGTAACAAAGGCTTACTCCATGAGAATTCGGTACTTCTGGAAACTCAGAATTGAAACAAAGTGCAACTGCTGAATTGTACATTCTAGAGTGATAGATCGCTAGAAAAACTTTTGGATGTGAATTTCACTTACAGCATGGCTAAGATATATCATCTCATAAAGACAGATTATGTGCATAGATCGCCTTAGTTATGCATCAGTACTAACATACAATAGACACATTGATGTATCCAACATGTTTCTTGTAAGCTGAGCATTTTAGATTTGAGTACCTCTTGGTTTCATGGAGAAGAGACCTCTGACAATCCTGCTTTCTAATGAATTTTTGGTAGCTGCTTCAGATCCTCCCATATTTTTCAAATTGTTCTGTTAGGACACTGTGGCTAATAGCAACGTTGTAGATGTTACTGAATCACTGAAACTTAGGAACTCACTCAGAGTTTCCTCTAAAAGTCAGGGAGTTGAGGTGGGTCAGCAGATTGGATGACTACCTATCCTATGATATTTCTTCTAAGAATGACCTCACTGTGGTGGACAGTGCTGATTGGCCAAACCATAACTTCACTCAATCATGGCCCTTCTAAGCTTACTTCAGCCTTATGTATAATAATTAAAAACAGACAGTTCTTAAACACTACCCAATAGAACAAAGAGATGAACCAAGAACTCCAAAGCTTAACATGGAGGTTGGGGTAGAAGTTATAAAGGCAAGGCACTCTCCATTTCAAATTCAGGGAACCAATGAGCGCATGGCCTGCTATGGAAATACAAAAATTTGAAATGCAGTTCTACTCCAAAAAATGGCTAGATGATATGTTGCCTCCTTTGTCTAGGCCCATTCCCCGTGTGGTACTGAGTCATAAATTCAGACTCTAGTAACACGTATATTATCACTAAGGAACCAACATAACTATGTGAGATAAAATTATGTTCCTGTTCACACATAATCAATTACATTTCCCTGCATGCCAAAATGTGCCCTCATTTACTCCTGTGCAATCCTATTGAGGACAGGGGTAGCAGAACCTAGGTGTGAATGGCAGCATAATTTGACCTATAGAACCTTTACTAATGGTAGATCTGAAGAACAAGGAAAGAACCTGGCTTGCTTTTCATATCCAGGATGTTTTTTCCAGAAGTTCGGAAAAATATATTTTTACTTTTAAATGGAGAAAATTGTGTGTGGAATCACAGTGAGATACAAAGGGCTTGTCTACACAAGAAAATATTGTGGTTTAAACAATACAGGTGTACTGGAATTTCAGTATTTTCCGGTAGCAGTAACAGACACTGATATATGAGAGGGCCTATCAATGAAAGGAATGTGAAAGACTTTGGCAATCAGTGCACATTACTGCGTTTTGCTAAACGATACTCATGCTTTAATGGAATTACTGTTTTTACTATGTGTGCCCTGCCCACACTACCATCATTATTTTCCTACCCAAAGCCAAAAAGCTTTTCCTTTCTCTGTGGTGGGAACCACAAAATAGGGATACAGAATCATTTTAAAATTACTACTTCTGCGGTAACCCACATTAATGTTGTGTTTGTCACTTTATCCCAAGTGAATCCACACTAGATCTTGCAACTGTGAGCTTTGCTTCCCTCAGGCTTTAGCCCCGGGCCCCAGCAGGCACCGCCCCACAGGGCAGGTTGTGTGTGTCTTGCTCAGAGGGTCAGTAAGTTTGGCCACCCCTGATCTAAGTCATGGCTGTAGCTGCATTGCCCCAGAAGGAGCCCCAGCAAAGAACCGTTACCCCCTGCCCCATGTTCTCAATGGGGAAGTAATCTGGTACTGGCCCTTACCAGATTATTTTCTCTCCATCCTCTCACCCATGCTGGCCCAGCTATGCTAGCCAGGTTGTTAAGGGGGAAGAGGCAAAGATCCACCTGTTTGTTGCTCATTACATTCCCACCTCCATGGGAGGGGATACGAGCTATGCCACCCCTGCTCATTCCCCCCCACATATCCGTAGCTGAGGTATAGGAACACAATACAGGGAAATGTGTGTAGGTGGAGCCTTACCACTCTTGTACGGCTGCGTAAGGCCAGGTCACAAGTTGACCCATTGCAAATAGCCATACTTGGTTGTTGGAACAAGGAACAAAATGTGTTGTCAACATTGTGTGCTCTTCCAATAACAATGCTCTGAACCTGTGTGACCACTTTATATGATAGCAAAGTGTAAGGAGCAGCAGCTGTTAGCCTTGGGCTGCATCTGCACTTGGAGCTGAGGGTGTGATTCCCAGCTTGATGAGGTGTGCTTGAGCTAGCATGCTAAAACAGTAGTGTAGCCACAGTAGCATAGGTAACGGCAAGCGGTGGCATAGGCTAATTGCTCTGAGAACATACCCACAGGGCCTGGGCAGGTGGTTAGGCCACGACACTGCTTGCCACTGCCTGTGCTACTGTGGCTATGCTACTATTTTATTAGCCTTTCAGCTCAAAGAGAGCTAATGTTATGTCTACTCAAGCTGGGAATCACATCGCTAGCTCCAAGAATAGATGTAGCCTTGGTTTATACAGACTAGCTTTTAAGAGTTACTCACATGTTACTGCTATGTTGAAATGTGCCAGCACTGTTTAGTCTCTTCTGTATTCTGCTAATTTTATCATTTGTATATAGAAAACAATGTACAATGGCTTTTAAATAAAGGCTAGGTTCTAGTTTTTGAATGTGTATCTACATCACAGGTATTTTTAAGTCCAGTGCATGGGATTTCATATGTTTAAAAAAAGCTTGTAGCAATATTGTTTTGTGTTGTAATCATACCTAATCTCACAAGCTGAATTGTGAAGGGGGAGGGATAGCTCAGTGGTTTGAGCATTGGCCTGCTAAGCCCAGCATTGTGAGTTCAATCCTTGAGGGGGCCACTTAAGGAACCTGGGGCAAAATCAGAACTTGGTCCTGCTAGTGAAGGCAGGGGGCTGGACTCAATGACCTTTCAGGATCCCTTCCAGTTCTATGAGATAGGTATATCTCCATATAATAAATTGGGGTTGGCATGGTCTGTAATGGGAGGTTCCTAGGATGCTAAGAGTAATAGTGTTTGTGATTCAGGGTGAGACACGCTTCCCTCCAACTCAGTGTGGTATATGGGGTCATGTGTATATAAAGTATGTGTTTTAAAGTGCTTTGTGATCTTCTGGCAAGAAATATGCAGTGCAGACATAAGGTATCACGATTAATAGTAACAATTGAGTGGATATTTTATTGGCTGTAGCTCTGAACCATAGAACTATAAGAGAGCAGAAAGCAGCAAATCACCCTGCATCCAGTTGGCCGCTCAGGAAAGCATGAACAAGAGCCATATGTGAGTAATTTTGAAACTAAGTGTCTGTAAATGAGTTCTTTGTTTATTAAAAGGAGACAGAGAGGAAAAATCTGTAGGCTAGATCTGACATGTCATGGCTTTGTGTAACACAAGGACTCATGTAGTAGAAAAGGATCTTGGTAGAAGTACCTACCATTACAGGTCTCCACTAGAAGTTCTCCAAGAACACACCAAACTGAGGGGCTATACTTTCCTTGCAGCCTCATTCTGCAACATACCATTTCCGTCCGCTTATGGGAAATGGTGAACGAGAGGCAACCCTTTCCTCTGCCTCCTGAGAGTTTTACCTAGTTGTACCTTGATTGAAGGAACAGTTTCTTTATTGGTGAAACTGGGGCCTACTGTGAGTGATGCTGGCCCTACCCTTCAGCAGTAGAACAGTCTGTTTAACATGACATTCCACTAGCGATTGTACAAAACAGCTTCCTTATGCACTAAATTAAAAAAAATCACAGAACAAATGTGACCCTCCCACAATATTTGCAATTTTTATACTTTTAATTTAGAGCTCACCTTACTCACTTTGAGTAGTGCTTTTGTCTTCAAATAGACTCACGAGGGCAGATCCTCGGGGTGTGTAAATTGTCATCACTCTATTAAAAATCAATTATTGAACTTCAGTGGAACTATGACAATTTTCATAATCTGAAAAAAGAAGAACAGGAGTACTTGTGGCACCTTAGAGACTAACAAATTTATTAGAGCATAAGCTTTCGTGGACTACAGCCCACTTCTTCGGATCCACGAAAGCTTATGCTCTAATAAATTTGTTAGTCTCTAAGGTGCCACAAGTACTCCTGTTCTTCTTTTTGCGGATACAGACTAACACGGCTGCTACTCTGAAACCGTTCATAATCTGAGGATCTACCCCACTGGTTTTAATGGGACTATCTGAGAAATAAGGTACTACTCAGTTAATATTAGAGTGTCTGACTCAAGCCACAGAGATTGTTGTTCCTTTTGGCGGGGGGCCCATTCAGTAGGCCCTGTACAGACACATAGGACCACATTCTGATATTCTCCCTCAACTAGTACCTCACTCCTTAAATAGTCCTGTTCATTCCAATAGCACCACTACACCTGGTGGAAGGGAATTGGAATCTGATTCTTAGTTATAGATAGTTCCTGTCCCAGAGAACTTACAGTTGAAATAGACAAAATGGGCAAAGGGTGCTCAGAAAAGGAGCATTTTTGCAATGGACAGATGGTGAACAGAAATGCAGACAAGTGATTTGCCCAAGGTGTCACAGGGAAGCAGTGGCAGAACCAGATACCAAACCCAGATCTTCTGAGCTCTAGTCCAGTGTCTTAATAACCACAGAACACAATCCTTCCTCTGGTTGTGAAGGCTCTTAACTAATCTTTTCCATCAAGGTGACAGATGTTGTCCTGGATCTTTTTAAAAACATGAGTGTGATCTTGTCTTTTTGACACCTGAGCAGATTTTTTTCTTTTAGATAAGATTCATGGAAATTGCTCTGTAAAGACCTTTGCTTTCCAAAATAAGAATTTCAAGAAGGCAATGCTAGTTGCATGCTGCATATAGTTGTATGCCTCTGTTTAAACCAGTTAAGCTAAAAGTGGTGGACCATGAAACCCTAAATAACCAGGGCCGTTAATGTGCTCTGTCAAGCACTTGTTTAAAGAAAAAAAAAGTTCATTCAGGCTGGCATTTGCCACAGTGCAAACAGCCTAAATAACTTATTTTGCACCATGAAATTCCTATTTACGCCCCCGGTAAGTGATTAAGTAATGCAAAAGGCCCCCTTTATTGGGGTTAATTTCACTGTTGAGAAGAGATTTATGCTTTCAATTTTGGAGGAAAACTATCAGAACTTTCAGGACCGGGCGTGTTATTCCCATTGACTTCAGTGAGGCCAGGATTTCACCACAGATGCAAAACTAACGCCAATCTGAGTGGATACTTACTGAAGAAACAAAATACCCCATAGCACTTGGCTGAAGATCACTCTGTCAACAAAATGAGTTTTGAGAAACAAACTCTGTGAGATCTATTGCTGAGAACGCATGGTTGTACTACTGTACTACTATCACCTAATATCTTTTTGCAAAGCAAAGGTGCTAAGATATTATGGTGATGAGGCCAGAGAATTACCTGCATAGATCAATAGACAGTGCCATTTTGGTATCCTTTATTATGAAGAAAAGTGTATGAAGCCCAAATTCTTCTGTAAATATAGAGTTGTATAAACACAGGCCCTACAGTTGTACTGCTACCAGTATAGAAAAATTGACAGAAAAAATATTAATATTATTACAACTGAATATTTGGATAAGGTTTAAAAGTAAGGGCTACATCCTCAGTTGTGTAACTTGCCATCACGCCATCAGCAGTGCTGATTTTTCATAACATTCTTTATTATAAAAAGGAAACCTATATTGTAAAGAAATGAACCACTCTTCCGGATTAGATGTGTAATATTATGTGACTTTTTTAAGCAAGTCTTTTCATTGAAAAATACTGGAGGAATCTTCTGTGATAATATTTCTGACTGATTTTAAAATCAAATTTCTTTTAGCTTGGTTGTCCTGTCAGAGAATTATGTATGCTTGATCTGTAAAATATAATGCTTTTGAAGCAATTTGTTTGGTACAACAGAGGTCTTGCAGGATTGGGTCCTTACCCATACAAGTAGTCCCAGTGAAGTGAATGGATCTACCCACATGAGCAAGAGTTTTTAGGAGTGGGCCCAAATCATCGCTTTTCTGATCCATGTCACTATATGGTATCTTACTGACAATGTGACGTCAGTTTGTATTAGCTCACCAGCTTCATAATGTGGTTTTGTTCCTGTTCCCCCTGAAGTTAATGGCAAAACTTCCTGGAATGCCACTTTTGATTCACTTAGATTAATTAAGAAAATGCTATATTGACAAACCACGATACACAAAATCTAGATTGTGGCATGACGCTTTAGCTGCATAAATTCCATTGGTATTAGTAAGAGTTGAATATAAATTCTTGTTACGGAGTGAAGAGTATTTTTCTAAATATTTGGCATAGCTTCAGTGTCCCACTGAGCAGGTATATTCCCCAGAACTTCTACCAGTGCAGTCCAAAGTTCCAAGTTTAATAACTTGGAAGATGAGAACCAAAGGAGTCTCCTACAGGATCAAATATAGAATATTCCATCTTTGTCCAAGCATATTGGCTTTTTGGATCAGGGATTCTATACACTTTGTATTCTGCAAACCACTTCATTAGACAGATTCTCATAGATGATTCTCATCCTCCAATGCCCCAATACTTGTTATTTAAAAAAGACAGTTCTGTTGGCCACCAAGAAGGCCTCTTTGGACCATTGTTGGATGGCCACCAAGAAGGGCTCTTTGGACCGTTGTTGGACTACAGTCTGGGAACTGCTGAGACAGAATATTACATATTTTGACTTGTCTCCACAAGCTGTTTTATGTGTTGTTTAGGTGCAGCCTTCAAATCCTTTCAAATGCTAACAACAAAGCTCAGTTCGTTAGTTTGCGTGCCCTACTTTAGAGAGACAACAGTTCAATAATTATTCAGAAAAAAATATTTGAGATTTTTGAGACACTCTTTCATATATATTTTTAAATATAGCTACCAGTCATACAACTTGCCAGATGATAAACAATGGGAAAGTTTGTCTCCATAACCAAACTAACCAGAGTGGAAAAAGATGGAATTCTTTCAATAAAATAAATTCTGTTCTTCTTAGATGTCATGAAAATTGATGTCACTTCTAATTCTTCTGCAAAAATCACTACATTTTGCCGCCGGTCAATGCAGTCCTTTTCTCCCTGACCAATCTATAAAAAGACATTGTGTACAAACTTCTATTTTCTGTGCCAGAAATGCATTCCTGGAATATAATGGAGCCTTTTTGTTTTGTTTTTTGTTTAGAAATGTAGATAATACTTTCTCCATGAACTTTGATAACATTTATTTACTACTATAAACGATTAAACTGAGTTCTTTTGGCAATCCAAAGTGGAATCCCCCAGCAGTAAACTTCTCATTATTTATTTTGTAAATATTATGCTGAAAATAGTCTTGCATGACAGCTTTATATGAATAGCATAAAGCTTCATATCTATGAATTCTAAGAGCTCTGTCTATAAAGTGAGGGAGACTTTTAATGGACTGAACAAGAAGAACCTTTTCTAGGTTCAGATGGCGACCCCACCTTTACAGGTGTGTATTATTCAGACTGACTTGATTGCAGTGGTTTGGACCATAAGCTCCTCTTTGCTGATGAGATCAGCTTTACTGCTGTGGTGTCCAGTGAGTGTTTGCTTCTGTGGAGCTTACACCCAAGATTCTGGAAATCCCCAAGCAAAAAGCCATAACTCACTGAGATGACTGTGAATGAACAGTGGTGCACACTGTGAGTGTTAAGCTTACCTGATAAAATTAAAAGATTAGAAATGTTGGCATGTGAATGACAGCTCTGAGTCAGATGGACTCTACTCTTGCACAGCCATTCAACTTTCCAGCTAAACACATTCATTTTTGGTATGTGTGTCTGCTCTCCTAATTGCCATTGATAGACCTATTTGCAGTCAGCTGTGCCAGTCCTTGTTTGTTTAACCCAATGACTGGCTTGGTGAGTAATGCTCTACTCTCTTGTCTTCAACCATACCTACATGCAATCAGAGGCACCACAGGCAGATTGATCACAATGCAATGCATCTACTAAGCTGGCCATCTCTCTCTCTCTCTCTCTCTCTCTCTCAAAAGTGCACGGATGTGTCTTTGCTCAGCTGGATATTTTTTCTTTCCTTTTTTTTGATTTATTTTGTTCCCCTGGTGTCTTGCCTTTACTCCACGGCTGCGGATTGTACTCTTCTTGTTATTGACAGCATGTAATAATTGCTGAAGGTGATCAATGCAGTTCAAGCTGCATGGTTCATTTTTAATTATCTTCTCTACCATATAATGTAGACGTATGGCATTGTGTTAAAATCAATGTGGGGGGTGGAGGAGGAAGAGAAAGAAGACAATGTTCAGTTGCTCTGAAAAATCAAACCACTTCTGTTTAGTTGTCTAAGTATGGATTTAGTAGCTTAACTTTTTTTATTTTTTTGCAGCAGTGTGGTGCACATACAACTCCCAGTGAAGCCAATGGCAGGGTGGGAGTGTTCAGCACCTCTGAATCTGGCCACTCAGCTCAACTTTAGGTATCCAGCTTTGGAAATCTTGGCCTTTGATATTGGAGAAGGACAGCAGAAATAGTCTATGTAGGTACAGTATGGTTGATAGTAATGTGTATCTAGAAATGGAAATGACCACATCTGAGGTGGAAGAAAAACATAAAGGGCTTAATGCGCTCAAATTAGGGGGATCAGATCACTTCCACCCCCAGAATACTGAAAGACCTGGCCCCTGAGACTTCTAGTCTGGTAGCAAGGATTTTTAATAAATCTATCTATTTGAGGGTAGTATGATATGAATGGAGAATAGCTAATGCCGTACCTATTTTTAAGAAAGGGGAAAATTATAGACCCATTAGTCTGATCTCACTAGTATGCAAGGTTTTAGAACAGATTGTGAAGGAAAGAACAATTACATTCAGAGAGGTAAATAGTAAAGGGGGATGCAATGCAATATTGGTTTGCAAAAATTATATCACGCCAGACTAACCTGATTTCCTTCTTTGAGAACAGATTTTTTTAGACAAGAGAAGTGCAGTAGATCTAATATTCTTGGATTTCAGTAAAACATTTGACATAGTGCCAAATGGGAAATTATTAGGGAAGATGGGGATCAATACAAGCATCGTAAGGTGGATAAGGAATTGGCTAAAGGGGAGAAGGCAACAGGTTGTGCTGATAGGTGAATTATCAGAATGGAGGGAGCTTATTAGTGAAGTTTCTTAGGAATCAGTCCTAGGCCCAGTCATAGTCAATATTTTCATGAATGACCTTGGCACAAAAAGTAGGAGTGCACTAATGAAATTTGCTGATGATACTAGGTTGGGAGGCATTGTCAATATAGAGGAAGATCAGTACATTATACAGGAAGATCTGGATAACCTTGAAGACTGGAGTGACAGAAACTGGGATGAAACATCAATAGTACAAAGTGGAAAGTTATGCTGTTAGGGTCTAGTAATAAGAATGCCTACTACATGCTGGGGGCTCATCAGTTGCAAGTGACAGAAGAGAAGAGAGTCCTGGGTGTGTGGGTCAATCACAGATGACTATGAACCACCAATGTGGTGTGACTGTGAAGAAGGCAAATGTGAACCTAAAATGTTTTAGGTGAGGTATTTCTAGTAGGGATAGAGCTGTATTAATGCTATTGTACAAGGCACTGGTAAAACCTTATTTGGAGTATTTTGTACAATTCTGGTCACCCATGTTCAGGAAAGATGAATTTAAACTGGAACAGGTGCAGAGAAGAGCTATTAGGATGATGAGGGGAAAGAAGGGCCTATCTTATGGGATGACGCTGGAAGAGCTTGGCTTGCTTAGTCTAGCAAAAAGGCGGCGGAGAGAGGATATGATTGCTCTCTATAAATATATCCACGGGTTAAATGCCTGGGACAGTGAAGAGCTATTTAACCTAAAGGACAGTGTTGGCACAAGAACAAATGGATATAAACTGGCCATGAACAAATTTGGGCTGGAAATTAGAAGAAGGTTTCTAACAACTGGAAGTGTGACGTTCTGGAACAGCCTCTCAGTAGGAATCATGGGGGACAAATAACTTAATTGGTTTTAAGAGAGCTGGACAAATGTTATGAGTGCAAGTGTACGATAGGATTGTTTGTGATGCTAGGCAGCAGGCCTCAACAGCCCTAGGGCTTACTTCAGGTTTATGTCCTATGTTCCTAAAGTGCATGCTTCAAGGTTTCAGCTGGCCACTGGCAGGGGTGAGGGTGGGATTTCCTGCCTCTAAAGTATCAGGAGATGGCCATGGCTGGAGATGGTACATTGTGAGGGTTGACCAGTGCTCTTTGACGGCACAGACGATTCTCTCTCTCTCTCTCAGGTGCTTGGCTGGCTGGTTCTTGCTCACATGCTCAGGGTCTAATTGATCGCCAGGGGTCAGGAAGGAATTTTCTCCCAGGTAAGATTGGCAGTGACCTGGGTGGGACTTGCCTTCCTATGCAGCCTGTGGATGTGAGTCATTTGCCAGGATCATCTGGGTATATCTCACTTAATTATTTCACAGCCATTGAGGGAGCCTCAAGCACTGATGCATCTTCGCCGCTTCTATTCTCTGTCTGTGGCACATAAGAGTCTAATCTCCGGTGGGCTGTAATACTTTGTTTTCATTTTGGTTGTTGGGTTTAGTGTGTGGGCGCTGGGAGGGGTTGTTGGCCTGTGCTATACAGGAGGTCAGACTAAGTTCAAGTCTACACTTAAAATACTGAATCAGCGCTACTGCAGCACTTTAATGAAGACACTCTATGCCGATAGGAGAGCGCTCTCCCGTTAGTGTAGTAAATCCAGCTCCTCGAGAGGTGGTAGCTATGTTGGCAGTAGAAGCGCTGTCTACACCGGGGGTTAGGTTGGTATAACTAAGATGCTCAGGGATCTGTATTTTTTGCACCTCTGAGAGATGTAGTTAAACTGTCATAGGTCTGTAGTGTAGACCAGACATAAATGATCCAGTGGTTCCTTTTGACCTTACAGTTTATGACATTAAGTGATCAGCAAGCACCGAAAGCACAGAGAGTTGCACATATTAAGGTGATGATTTTTAAAAGGTATTGTATACTTGCCAAGGACATCCAGTGTAAGAGCAGGGGAAGAAGTTAAGAGTAAGGAAAAAAAATGTAAAAGCCTCTTTTACTGATAAGAACCATGTGAGGCTTCAAGTATGATTAAAATATTGATTCAAGGATCTCAAGACTTGTAACTTCATTGCCATCCTACAATTGCTTTGTAATTAAAGTTCAAATAGACAAGAGTAAACCAGATTTCTGAGTTAGTTTAATTCTTATTTTTCCAAATGCCTCATACAATCTTTAGCTAGAAGTACCATGAGTATTATCACCTATCTCTTACACTTACAGCACTTTTGGCTGGAAGCATGACTGATTTTGATATTACCAGAGGATGAAAGCATTATTTCAAGTGTTCTGAATGAAATTCTTGGTTTATCATCAAATGCAATTATTAGCTGCCTTCGCTTTTGCTTTATGTGCTAGTTCCGTAGCTCTGTAATATGGTCCCCCAAAGAACTTGCCTTTTCTCTTTTAGGCTCAAAGCTTGATTTAATTGAATTGAAGTTTTCCATTTACTTCAACAGGACATGTAGTCCTTAGAGTCTGATCCAAAGCCCATTGAAATCAATGGGAGTCTTTCCACTGACATCAGTAAGGCCCTTCAAGCAAAATTCTCTCCCTCTGCCTTGAAAGTACATTACATTAGGTTGGGATTTTCAAATGTGCCCAAGGGAATAAAATGTTCAGATCCCAATGAATTCCCATTTCAGTACATAACCCCTTTAGAATCTAGTGGAAGCAAAACAGAGGATAGGTAATTCTAGAAAATGTCAGAATGTCAGATCGAGCCCTTGCTAGAAGTAGAAGATGTTCAATAATACTCCTATGAACATCTAATTCTTCTCACTTTACCACTCTCAGACTATTAGGAAATCAACAAGAAAGGTTATTGTCCACAGAGGAAATCACAACTGTACCAGCTAGGAGCCCAATCTAATATCCTGAGTGGAAAACATCACATACTGTAACTTCTCATGACATTGAGGGGGAGAAGAATGACCTACAATACTTCTCGCAGCATGGGAACAGGCATGAGTTTGTCCTGCTAAAGTTAATGCAGCTTATTAGCGCCTAGTGGTGGAAGAGCTTAGAAAAAGAGCAAAGTCCATTGTTTTCATTCGGTGGTATTGTATGTAATGAGAGATGTGACTTTTCAGATTAAAAGAGGCAACTGTCTTCAGAGAAAAGAGGTGCCAGAATAAAAATGGCTAAGAAATTACTCAGCATATTTGAGGATTTAGATTCAGTTAGGGCACTGATCACAATCCGACTGAAAGCAATGGAAGGATCCCCATTGATTTCATTTGGCTTTGTATCGGCTCCTTACTACCCGAGTTAAAAATACGTAGGCCCAAATCTTCAAAGGTATTTAGAAACCTAACTCCCATTGAAATCTTTGGGGATCCTAGGCCATAGCTCATTTCTTCCTCTAATCAATTTGTATTTAAGGACATGAAAAAATGTTAACCCCTCGTTCACCATAGTTCCTTGCCTTTCAGAGGGAGGTGTACGATTTTAACCATTGAAACTGAACTTTGGGGATTGTTTTGGTGCGCATCCCATTCTGATGTTCTTATTGCATCCAATGAACCATGGGCCTAGCTGTATAGCTGTCAACTTACCTGTGCTCTTTTTATCTCTGAGCTTTATCTTGTCAATCCAGGATCTTTCTCTACTGATTTATAATAGTCTCGCAGCATTGAGAGCCCTGGAGAAGTGCTATTCTACATTTAAATACACACATCTAGATGTGTTGTACAGTACTTTGTACTGCACGGCTAAAATGATGCTATGAATCTTTTTTTTATTACAGGTTATATTAGGGTGACCAGATGTCCTGATAAAATTGGGACTGTCTCGATTTTTAGGCGTTTGTCCCGTGTCCCGACCGATGTTTGGTCGGGACACAATTTGTCCCGATATTTCACACTCCTGTTTTTTGTTTGTTTCGTTTTGTTTTGTTCCGCCGGCGGGACTCCGCCTTTTTTTTTCCCCTCCACCTCTGCTGGCGGGACTCCGGGACTCCGCTTTTTTTTTTCTTTGCTCCGCCGGCGGGGGACTCCCCCCATGTGTCCCGATATTTTCTTCATCCCATCTGGTCACCCTAGGTTATATAAAATACATCTATATATATTTATTTTTAGGGAGATTGGTCACTAGGGCTTGGGGAAAAAAAATCTGCCACCTCCTGAGGATCCAAGCTACTAGCCAGGGAAATACCTTTGGCCTATTGTTCCTCACAAAGGCTGGACCCTGTTTCCTCTGAGGCCATGGCTCCTGCATATCAAAGAATGATAGTTGCGTGCTGTATATAATTGTAATGTATTGTCAATCTGTTTCTTGTAAGGTAATTTACTACTAGGGCCAGTAAAATAGCAGAAAAAATAGTCATTTAATGTAATTGATGAATTCCACCAGTAGTAATTTAATAATATATGTGCTGAATAATAGCTGTAGAACTGGGTGACTATAAAAATAACTGTTACTATGCTATGTTCTCTTGACTGGTTCAGGGGTGTGAGTACCAACTTCAGGGAAGACTGTTAAAAAACAGGGCAAACACCCTAACTTGGTTGTGAATTCTATAGTTAGATTTCACCTCCCAAGTATCAAGTCTGAACTCCTCAGGCACTAAAACAGCCATAACATGGAGTTACAGAGAATCCCCTTGGGTACTGTGGTCTACTTTGCAACCCAGGCAAGTTTGGCTTTGTGATAGATCGTCTGTTACACCAAAAATCACAATTATTTCCAGTCCCAAAAGACCAGTCACTTACCCATTGCACCTTAGATCCTACACCAAAGACAACGCTTCTAGCCAATCCTGTAATAAGTGAACTAAAGATTTATTAACTAAGAAAAAGGAATAAACATTATTTAGAAGAGTAAAGCAGGTAAACATACACACACAAATGAGTCACAGTCTTAGGTCCCAAAAGGTAATAGAAGTTTCTATAATAAGGGGATCATCTGTTTATGCTTAATAATCCTTGCCCCTCAGAGTCCAAGCAGCATAAAGATGCCGTTTCTTCCTGTCAGGGAATTTTATTTCCTTCCTCCAGAGTTCAAACTGATAAGACAAGTCTCCATGAACGTCTCCTCTTCATGGGTGTGGGGGAGCAATCAACAAAATCTTTTGTCCTCTGATGTTCCACAATGGTTTGTCTGATGTCTCTGGGCCTTCTTTTGCTGGGCAGGAGAGAACGCCTCCTGTGGTAAACTAGTATTTAACACTTGCTTAATACTTCTCTCCTGACTGGGCGGCGGAGGGTTACAGTTTCAAAGCAAACACTTTTATAGTGCAAAAACTTAAATATTATCTTTATAACATGGGACACAGATATAGTAAAATTACTGCATGTAGCAACTTAAAAGCATTTAATAAAATCTAAACACATTTTCATAAACCTAATATCTATTTTAACAATACCAACACACCGGTGAGCCAGACTGGTTTCCAGCTATGTATTTGTCAGTGTTCAGTTGAAGCATACAGGCCTTGGCATGAGCCGCCCCCTGGTCCACTAGCATCTGACTAGCTATAGAACTGGTTGCCTATTCAATAAGTGTTAATACACAACAATCTCTAATGAATCTGGAGACATGGGATTCAGTTTGCTGAGTACCATCTAACCAAAAGGTTTGTCAGGCTGTTCTCAATAGGAGCTGCTGAGAGATGAGATTTTTTTGAAAAATCTGGCCCTTCATGTCCCATCTAGTTTCTTGTGAGTCCTAAGTGCAAGGTAACATGAATGTTCTTTGGTCCCTTTATAACTGGATGTCACAGCAGCTGGGAAAGTTAAATGGCAGCTTAATTTTCATATCTAGAGGCTTCTCATTAGCACAGCTTCCCATAACATCAGTTTAATCTGTATATTGTTCTATTGCATTATGGAAAATCATAGAAATACATATCTGCTAAAGCTAGGTATTCACATTTTTGTAATCAGTCCCTGACAGCATCTGTCAAAACAATGCAGGAAAATTCTTGGGCTTGGTTTGTTATTAGAGAATGGGTCTGTTTGTTTATTCAATAGAAGGAATAAAACACATTGAGAAGACGCCAACAGAGAGACATTGACTCAGTTATAAAGACTTCCAACTTGCAGTTACAGGATATTTCAGTTCCAGCATTTCACATCAATAATAAACAATCTTTATGGGAATCATGAAATGAGAAAATGAATTAAGGGCTAGGATCTATATATTTTTTAATTTGGTGCTTGCTGTAGTTACATTAGGTTCGATTTGGAGATTGTAAAGAAGCATGTTCCGTATCACAAGAGCCTGAATTTCAAATAAATGTTTCCCAGATACGTGAGGCATTATCAATAATTCATCATCCTAATTCTTCTGAGATGATCTGTTGATGCAAACCATTGGAGCACATGGTACTAATATGAGCATTTATGTGATTTACAGAGCTACAAAATAGCAAATAACTAGAAATTTTTTCAAGTGACAGCCTGGATAGGCTCTTGAACATCAGAAATGGTGTGTGTGACTGCCACAGTGCAGTATAAATCATGCTTGTCTTTTCTAAGTGGCCTCTAGTGGTCTCAGGGTATAAGTAAATGCACTTAGACTGGCATCTTCATAGTCCATTTCCAATACCTGATTGACAGGTTATATTTTATATTATTATGCTTTTTTTTTTTTTTTTAGATCTTTAATAACTCCTTAGTCCCCTGGATGTTTGGTGCTCACAGCAGGACATCTTGGAAAGGGGTGTTTATGTGGGCTCTATAATGTGTGTCTTGACACTCACTGTGTATTGGGCCTGTTTTTTCTTAGAAAGGTGTGCCTCTGGCAGCATGCAGCCAGTTGTGTTACAGAAGGGGATAATGTAAAATCTTTCTCAACCCTCTGTTGGATAGTAAACCTAGAATAAACATACCAAATCCCACAGCTGCAGCTATGATTTGCCCTCATGTTTTGCAAATTCAGGTGACAGCCATTCTTTGTTAAACATAGGTTTATTTTAACTCCTTGTCCAGTATCTATGACAGTGCTTCTGTATGTATGACATATGCACGCATGCTCACCCACACATCCATACAACATGTACCCATTTTAAAGGTGTTTTTGAAGATTTATTTACCTCCAAAATTGATGTGATTTGTAGATTTTTAGACATCCTATCAGTTATGCACCTTCATGCGTAGTCTGAGGTTCAAGCTTGGTTCAGTGCCATTAGAAGCTGGGAGTGCTGACAGCTCATCCTTAGCCCTGGTGAGCTGGGTGTGTTTCATGTAATTATCTAGCAGCCCCTCTGTTAAAGGAGCAATCTTGCTGTCTGCTAGAAGTCCCTTCCAACCTTCCTCTGTTGGAGGGATGTTTGCCGTGTTGTATCGCTTTGCGGGGGATGAAAGAAAGAAGAAAAATAAGGGGTTAATCATCAGAATTTGGTTGATCTGGGAGAAGCATAGATGGGATTAAATAGTGTTTCCTGCATGTATCTGCAGTCCTTTCTGTAAATCAATGAATGCACTCAGGGGCCTTTTGAGTGATTTAAGAACACTGGAGTGTTGTAAAGGAAGGCTGGGTGGATTTGTGACCGTAGATGTAAGAAGTGTCCAAGGTTATAAGCCAGAATGTGCAAAATACATGCCTCATGTAACTTCCTTGACTTCAGTGGAGTTAAACCAGGGATGAATTTGATTCAGTGTATAAAATATAAGTGCATACAATTATTTTGGAGGCAAAAAGAAGATAATTATATTTTTCTTTTAGCTTACAGTGTGGAAGAGGAATTAAAACTTGATAGTTCCTATTCAGAAACGTATCACTGTCCCTTCTAAGAGAATGATGTAGACTGGAACTTCATTTTGCATCATTTTATGGGCAACAGTTGGCATCCCCTAGCTGAAACTCAGTCAGCTCCGTGAGTGACTGAGGATTTGAATAAGCACTGCCATAGTTCATTGTTGTTGTGGTTTTGTCCTGAGACAAAATGGGGTTTGTGTGCATTCTGCAATGTGCCATGACTAAAATGTTTGTCTGCTTTTCCACGGAGGCTGAGAGGCTTGCCGGCTGAGATACAGCTGCGTGCAATGGATCAGCCACAAGCCAGGAAGAACTGGTCCCTGTGGTTTTTGGTCTTGGTTTTAGATACTTGATGTAGGAACTCTCTCTTGCAAACTTTCAGCACAATGGATCCCACTTCTGGCCTTATCCAAAGTCTACTGAAGTCATTAGAAAGATTCTCATTGATGTTAATGATTTTTGGATTAGGCCCTGAATCTGGACCTGGAATATATGGACAAATGCTAGTTTCTGAATAATTATAATGTCACACATTGATAAACAAGTCTCTGTGTACTTCTCTGAAGCTTGATTTCAGTTCTGTAGCAAGGCGCTTGCATTTTGTGGTATTCTAATGCAGCAGTTTGGCTATTCTGTGGCAACTTCAGATTATTGAAAAGCTTAATTTTTTTAAATTTATTTAGATATTCTTAATGGCATTTATTTTTATGATAAAGTAAGAAAGCTGTTTCATGTACTAGGTAATAATAATAATAAAAAAAAGAACTCCAGGCTTGTAAATTTAAACTGGCTCTTTATTACGAGAACAATTTACAGAGATGCTGCAACTGCAGCCAGCATTCTAGCCACGTGAACACAGATTGACTTCCTGATGCCTCCTCCAAACTCTTCCCTCCTGCAACCTGTGCTCCTCTCTCCCATTTCCATGATTTCTGCAAAACGCATGCTATAATTGATATTAAATTGCATTTATTTTATGTTGTCACTACATCTTAAATGTTTAAAATGTCTCAGAATTTTGTATTGAAAATACATAAATTCATTTTCAGAGTTTCTGGCCAGCAGTAATAGTAGGAAAGTTGGCATTCCAAAATATAATTATTAAATTTCAGAGTTAACATCCCATTGAGAAGAATCCCATAGAGCTTTCTCTCAGAGCTATTTTCTTAAGTTTTGTGCAGATTCAAGAAGAAAACATTTCATTGGCTTATACTCTCTGTTCATGTTAGGCAAATTTTCTTCTCAAGCATAACAGCTAGAAATGTATTTTTTGTTTTTGTTTTTTAATGTAAGCTTAAATTGTGGAGCACAGCTCTGTGGCAAGGGGTGGACATTCAATGGTTGTGCAATTCCAGAGTATAGCAGCCTAGTTTATGAAGTGACCATCAAATTAATGTGCATGTGAATATGTGAATGGCCCATTAGGCTTCTCTGTGGCTTATGCTATCATTTCATTAGGGTAGAAAATCCATGTTAGACTCACATTTATTCCCTGATAGCCTCTCTGACCTTCTCTGATTCCTTAAACCTGCTTTGCTCTGCCCACACAAAGACTTCCCAGCCAATTCCCTACAAGACAGATTCTCCAATTTTTGCTCACATAGAACAGATACAGAGTGACTTGAACAAATTGGGCTGATGGCCTATTTGCGCTATTGCTGATGGAAAGTGAGTGACCTTCACACCTGTGGCTGGGTTCATTTGTATAAGCATCCCCAAAATGCCTGGGTTTTCCTAAAGGAGAAGAAACCTTTGAGGAACACGAGAATGTCACTGGAAATACACTCATGTATGTGCATGATACATGACCTTTATTTTTTGTAATTTTAAAGCTGTACTGACTGGAATAGCTAATAACTAGACATATTCAGTTCAATTTTGAGCATTTCTTAAAACCAAACCAAGAATGTAGGTGCCTGCTTCAGTGGAACAGGCAACTTGTCCCAGGTCTTTGGAGTGGTAATTTTAAAAAGTTGCCTGCCTTTCATAAGGTCTGATCCTACTCTTCTGACTTTAGTGAGAGTTTAGTCTGAGTCAAGACTGTAGGGAAGGGCCTGAGGGTATAAGGTTGCTGTCGCTGCAGAGGAAATATTGGAGGAATGAGAATATTTTCACTAAGTGTAGATTAGAGAGGCCTTTTTGGCAGGAAGAAAGAGCAGTTTGCCTATAACACCTAGTCAGGGGTGCCATTTGGGGGGGGGTGGGGCAGGGAGTCAGGAACCCCCCTCCCTATCCCTCACCCCCCCGATTTTTGTACAGGTGGTGTGCAAGCTCCCAGGTGGAGCTCTTAACTACAGCACAGCATTAGTATGAAATGTAAGTTCTACAGAGGAGAGGTGCCCCTGGGGTGGGGAATCAGTATTTTGTTTACAAACAGAGGCAGGGTGATTAAGATAAAGGGCTGGTGATTAAATTAAGTATCTGGAAGTCTAACCTGTAAAACAGGAATCCCTAAGGGGTAGGGTTGGGGGGGGGGAGTTATTTTAGAGAGAACACTGGGGACTCAAAAAATACAGCCAAGCCCTCTGAGCCAAGGTTACATTCAGAAAAGGGGAAGGTTTGTGGGTGTAAGTGAAAAGAAGGGGCCAAAACCAAGAGCAGGGCTAGCAGTGGTACAGAGAAGTTCCCACTCTACCTGTGGTACTTATGTGGCCCCATCACAGTAGTATCTGGGCACCTCACAAGGTCTAAACTGTTTCTCCTCACAGCCCCTCGGTGAGGTAGAGCAGTGTTGTTATCCCCATTGTACAGATGGGGCACTGAGGCACACATAGACTAAAGGCCAGATTTTCAAAAGTATTTAGGCATCTAGTGGGATTTTCA
The DNA here is from genome assembly GCF_013100865.1 of Trachemys scripta elegans. NCBI lineage: Eukaryota > Metazoa > Chordata > Testudines > Emydidae > Trachemys > Trachemys scripta. Next base: position 15,955,245 of record NC_048308.1, on the reverse strand, counting down.
AAAGTGCGTAGAAAGTTAGATGATTTGTAAACCCCATTAGCCTAGCTGCATCTTTGGGCGCCTAAAAGATTTTGAAATTCTGTCCGTAAGGGAGGGGGGAGAGTGGAACCCAGGTCTCATGGCTAGCTCCCTATCCAGCAGACCAGCTTCTCTCCCTGCTGCATGCTGGGAAAAAAAAAAGAGGAATCTGATAGATGGGAGCAAAACCAAAGTGGCCAGTTCTCTGAGACTCCAGCAAACAGTCCCAGGAAGTTGGAATGGGTGGCCATGGTTGACTGTATGAAAAGCAGCACAGAGGTCAGGAAGGATGGAGAATGAGAGTCAGATGAGAGGAGAGCACTTAACTCCCCACGGGTGGCAGGTTCTGCCCCATGCTGGGTTTTAGAGCAATAGCTGCTGTGCAATTTTACATTTTAACTGAAAACCATTTGTCATGGTTGTCATCTTTGTTCTGAGTTCGAGAAAAGGAAGGAATGAGAAAGTGTCGTATGAGTATCAGATGTGATTATACCTCAAATTCTTAGGGTTTCAGCTGTATCCAGGCCAGTTCCAGAACAAAGAACAGAAATTGCATCCACAGAGTCCATAAAGTCGATGATTATTTGTATTGTTCACTTGGCATCATCTGTGTGCTCAGCATTGTTCAGAATATGGCAGAAAATGTAGTCCCTGGGCCAATGTGTATAAAATGTGTAGCCCTGGATAAGATGTCTCAGATATCTAAGTATGAAGTGTATAGTTATTGACCACATATGTTATCACATGTTCACTGTGATGTTAATATCTATCATTGATGGCGAAAGAAGTTTTACTTGATTAAAGACTAGAAGATTTGACCCTCCAACTCTCTTTCAAGAGGAGGAACTGCCCAGAGCTCCTGTGCCTGTTTATTTTCCTTTCCTGCCTGCAGTGGCCCTGAAATACCTCGGAAGTCTCCATTTTTTTCTCAACTTTAAAATGTGGAATTTTCTTGATGTTTGGTTTTAAATATTCTCCTGTGAGAACTGCAGCTTGATCGCTGTAGTGCTGTGTTTAAGAGCCTTCTGGCCAGTAACTAGCCTTTAAACAGAAGCGAAAGCAGTGTTGCCAACTATCAAGATTTTGTCATGTGTCTCATGAAGATAATTGTTTTCCTTAAAGCCCCAGCTCCTGGAGTCAAGGGGATATGAGATGATTTCAGCCTTCATTCTTAAAGAAAAATTAAGTTTCTAGCCCTCGTGGCTATGGAGGAAGCTTCAAAATGTGACTCTAGTATACCCTAAAGCAGGGATCGGCAACCTTTGGCATGCAGCCCGCCCGGGTAAGCACCCAGGCGGGTCGGGCCGGTTTGTTTATCTGCCGCGTCTGCAGGTTCGGCCGATCGCGGCTCCCACTGGCCTCGGTTCACCGTTCCAGGCCAATGGGGGCTGCGGGAAGCAGCAGCCAGCACATACCTCAGCCCACGCCGCTTCCCGTAGCCCCCATTGGCC